>NC_092257.1:16497912-16635412 GCF_036320965.1 Panulirus ornatus | reverse complement strand
ACCAGGGGATTCTAAGCTAGACAGCTTGGCCTACGCTCCTCCCCAACCCCTCCCCTCCCCACTCCCTCCCCTCCCCTCCCCACCCCAATCCCTCCCCTCCCCTCCCCTCCCCACCCCCTCCCCTCCCCTCCCCCAGCCGATGATGAGGCTGAAACCGATATCGAGCGAGAGTTGGGGAGTAGGAGGGTGGGGGGTTTTAAGGGTGGGTGGAGTGGAGTGGGTGGGTGGGGTGTCACGCTCACAGGCCATCCCTCTGACGTGGGTGTGGGGTGGGGTGGTGTGGGGAGGGGTTGTGTGGGGTGGTGTGGGGGTGGGAGAGAGAAAGATTCCCACACGATGCTGTCTGACTGTTAATTACAGGTGTAGAGGTGAAGGGGGATGGTTAAGGTGTAGTTCAGAAGGGGGGAGGGAATTGGGGGTATGTGGGTGGCGGTGGAAAGGGGAGGGATTGGGTGGATGGGAGAGTGTAGGGGATGGAGGGGGGAACGTTGGGGAAGGGAGTGGGAGGGTGGTTGGCATGGTTGGGGAGGGAGAAGTAGGAGAAATATGGGAGAGGGAGAAGCGGAGGGGTAAGATAGGATCAGGATAATGGTGTACGACGAATTAGTACATGGGAGAGTAGGAGGGGAGAGTACATGGGAGAGTAGGAGGAGAGAGTACATGGGAGAGTAGGGCGAGAGAGTACATTGGGAGAGTAGGGCGAGACACCCCTAAACTCCCCCACCAGACGCTACCCACCCCTGAACTCCCCACAACTGTCTTATCCTTAAGACATGCCGAGCAAAAAAAAAAAAAAAATGTGCATTTACTAAGAATTCATTACAAAAACAGAATCATCTCAAATTCCTCCCCACCCCACCCCACCCCACCCCACCCCACACCCCACCCCACCCCACCCCACCCCACCCCACCCCACCCCACCACGGCCTCATTAATGCCCATTAGCGAGTCATTATCACCCCCCGCCCCTCCCCCCGTTCCACCCCAGCAAAGCTTATACTCTCTTCTGTCGTCGGATAAAGGTGAAAGCCACAGATCTTACTCACACCAAGCGCCTTGGCTGGTGCTTCCTATAGATTGTGTGTGGAGAACAGCCACACGAGCATTAACCTTTAGAGGTTCCTCCCTCCCTCCGTGCTCGCTCGCTCGCTCACGTTCGTACCCACCACCACCTCCTCACCGTCGCTACAGAGGCCCCCTCCTACAACACCTCCCTCTCACTGAGGTTCCTCGACATCCAAGACTCCAAGAGTAGCGTTCTTGGAGGGTCGTCCCGCGAGATAACTTATCATTTTTATCTACGACTCTTGATTTGTCTTTTCGAATCCTTCCTTCCGAGTACAGCGTCACTTGAGGTCAGCAGCCACTCCCTTTAGACGAGGTCAACGTGCTGACCTCTCTCTCGCCCTCTCCTTCTCCCTCAGCTCCCTCTGCCTCGGTCAGCAGATGGAGAACCTCCCAGGGGAAGGAATCCAGCCAACAGTTTGATCTCCTCAACCCACCATCTACATCCCTGGCTGTGGCTGGTGACGATTGTACCCACCACGGGCGGTGGGTGGGTGGGTGAGTCTATCCCACGACCAGAGGTAGTGAGTGTGTGGGTGGGTGGGTGAAGCCTGCAGGTGGCGGTGAGTGGGTGGGTCTATCCTGCAGCAGGTGGTGGTGAGTGGGTGGGTGGGTCTATTCTGCAGCAGGTGGTGGGTGGTGGGTGGGTGGGTCTATCCTGCAGCAGGTGGTGGTGGGTGGGTGGGTGGGTGGGTGAAGCCTGGATCATGTGGTGGGTGGGAGGGTTCCGGCTTGGCTCGGGCCTTCAAGGAGATTACTACCTAAGTCCTGGGCTATCGTCAACACTCGAACTGCGTCCTGATGCCTGCGTCATGTGGCGAGGCTCGCTGGTGTGGTGTGGGGTGGTAGGATGTGGTGTGGTACGGTGGTACGGTGTGGTATGGTAGGATGGTGTGGTGTGGTATGGTAGGATGGTGTGGTGTGGTGTGGTGTGGTAGGATGTGGTGTGGTAGGGTGGTACGGTGGTGTGGTGTGGTATGGTAAGATGGTGTCGTGTGGTGTGGCGTGGTAGGGTGGTACGGTGTGGTGTAGGAAGATGGTGTGGTAGAGTTTGAACACGACGCAACGACCCTTGATCAAGGCACGACGCTACGACCCTTGAGCACGACGCTACAGACCTAACACAAAGGTACGACCCTTGAACACGACGGTAGGGCTCTCGAGCACGACACTACGGCCCTTGAGTACGATGCTACAACCCTTGAGCACGATGACCTGGCGTATGTCACCCCCAGGTCTTCACCACCAGGTCTTCACCACCAGGTCACCACCACCAGGTCTTCACCCCCAGGTCTTCACCACCAGGTCTTCACCCCGTGTGTGTGTGTGTGTGTGTGTGTGTGTGAGGACTGAACGCCAGCAGCCCACGTGAGCATGGTAGGGGGGGGGGGGAAGGGAAGATAGCACCCTGGGTCAAGGAAGGGAACTCGGTAGACATTAGCTACAGTGATAGCTGCCACGTACCATCGAGAGAGAGAGAGAGAGAGAGAGAGAGAGAGAGAGAGAGAGAGAGAGAGAGAGAGAGAGAGAGAGAGAGAGAGAGAGAGAGATTCTGACCAGTAATTTTACGCCACATGATAGGTTTTTGCCTCCGTAATTTCACGGTAGATAAACTGGAAAATTACACTTAAGATAACTCCAGGGAACTTTTATCACTTCTTCCCCAATGAACACGACAGCTAAAACCCCGGGAGACGATGAAAAGCTGTCACTATGACTTTTATTCATTGTAATCAAAAGTTAGGTTATCGTATTCGAAGGACGGGTTATCGTACTCAACGTGTTGAAATGTAGTGTTAGGTCTTCGTGCTCAAGATGTTGTCTTCGTACTCAAGGTGTTGAGTCTTCGTACTCAAGATGTTGTCTTCGTACTCAAGGTGTTGAGTCCTTGTACTCAAGATGTTAAGGCTTCGTACTCAAGATGTTGTCTTCGTACTCAAGATGTTAAGTCTTCGTACTCAAGGTGTTGAGTCTTCGTACTCAAGATGTTAAGTATTCGTACTCAAGATGTTGAGTCTTCGTACCCAAGATGTTAAGTCTTCGTACTCAAGGTGTTGAGTCGTCCTTTGAATCATCAGGGGCCGAGTTTTCATTTAGTTGAACAGAACCTTATACTGAATGTAAGAGCTGGGGAATGTCGTGATTTTATTAATTCTAAACGTATTGAAACATGATTAAATATGGATTTAGAGATATTCCTTTTCAGAGTAAACGGATAATTTTGCAATTGTGATTGATGATAGATTCGATGTGATACAGATGGTGTATTGCTATAGAAAAAGTTTACGAAGTCGGGGAACCAGGGTGTTCACTAATTGTGTTCTGCAGTGTTTACAGAATATAATAACAGTCGCCGAACATGAATTAGAGGATTATATTTTATTACACAATATTGAAATAGGTCGATAAGGATTATTCATATCAGGGAAAATGTGGTTTAATAATGTAAAAGTAGGTGGCAAGGCACTTGTAAAATTATCAACAAAACCTTTTCAAAACTTCACCTAACCTCACCTAAAAGGAGGCTAGATGATATTTAGAATACACCATATGTTTGTTGACATCTGGAGCCACCATATTGGCTGTGCATTTTCGTGTGTGTGTTTGATCTATTTCGACAATAATACTGTAGTGAACTTAACAAATAAATCTTGACCGTTAGCGGAGGTTAAATAAGGTTTTCATAGGCTCTTTTTTTCACAAGTGTTTAACTTAATTTTACATTAATAAACCTACACAGTTTCCTCGATATGCTTCCATCGCCTGTGTCAACAGCGTTCAACATGAGAGATAAGATAGGTCGGCCCTGCGAAGGTATTTCTGAAATCACAGGCGCCATTTCGAGGCAGAGCTTAAAATAGACATGCACCCTCAATATAAATGTACCCAGGCTGCATCAGTTATCCATTACGTAGTGGCGTTACATGCCCACGTAAGCTTCTCGTAATATTATTACGCAACTATTGACCACAGGCTGGAAATATTTTGGCAGTGACGTCATACCGCATTTGGCCCACATCTCACCAACAAAAAAAATATTTTCCCGCTTAAAACTACATCGCCGATCCCCTAGAAATACCATTTGAAATATTGATTCACAATTTAGAAGATTTCAAGAAATTGTAATCCTGTCAACCACCCAATTAAAATAATAAACTACTGGACCGACTTCAACCAAGTGGCGCCATTCTGACGTCACAAAGGGCAAGTACCAGCACACCTTTAAGGCCGCCTCGCCCGGGTAGGGTACCACGCCTAGCGGCCCGAGCTAGACCCGTTTGACCTCATTTAACCTCTTCAGCACGGCGGAATGACCCCGAGATCCCTTGAGCGTGAGCGTACGGCCCTCGGGTTTAATGGCTTAACGTCTATGCTAAACCGTGAAGGCTTAAGTCAGATGGCTAGGCTACCATCCCAGAGAATGGTGCCTTTGTGTTGAAAGGGTCGCACCTAAATGCTTAAGGGTCGTTCCGTCTTGTTCAAGGGTCGTGCTGTCGGCTTTATTGGGTTAACAGCCACGCAGACCCGGTCGGTCGCCGTTATCCTCTCCCCCCAAAAAAATTTAACCTTATTTAATACGGTTAAAATCGCTTCCTTCCCTCACTCTGACCTCTGTTAACCTTGTCTGACTCCAGATAAAACCTCAATCAATTTTTTTCCCCTCTCCTTTACCCTGCACTGGAAAGCCATTCAGCCCGTGTGGTATTTACCGTCTTGTCTCGAGTGTTTACTTCAGTGGGACCCGTACTCTTGGGCCACCCGAACTAACCACTCCATCCCAGGTAGACACAATAATCCCCGGTGATTACCTCAGCCTACCAAATACGCCCAGGATTAATTAGATCGGCTTTTATAAGGCTTATTGTCTCCACAGATCAAGAGAGAATATTTCGCTTCAATAAATCTTCGTGCGAGTCTTAAGGGTTTAGTGATCTGGTGAGGAAATCATTGTGAATATCGTACACACTTCAGGCGAGATGCTTCGCTGACTTAGTTCCTCGGGTTCTTGAAGACGCGGCCATCCACCACCTCTGAGGAGTTGGTTGACAAGGGAGTAGAGGTGGGATTTGTTCTCTTATTATGGTTGACACTTGACCCTACACCTGTAGGGTGAGCTGGGACAATCTCTCCATCATCCTGGTACAACGCTGGTAATGACAAGACCATAATACCATCTTTTCTAAATAACATCACGCACCGTGGTGGAATTTTACGCATTGTGGTTCTTGACAATGGAGCCATAACAAAGACCTGCAGTTATATTCTGTTCATCTGTTCATTTACTACTAAAGATATAACTCTCCCTGTTCTAGATCTAGTCTCAGTAGAGGAGAACATTTTATAACATACTAACACACGTTCAAGATATAGCTCTCAGGATTGATTGGCAGGAAAGTATGGCATGAAAGTAAATAAAAGTATGGCATGAAAGTAAGGCAGAAAAGTAAATAAAACAGCTCGAATGGATGATCTATGGAAACTGAGAAATGTTGGCGTCACAAAATGTAAACACTATGATGAGGACCATTATCCAGTGTGGGAACCACACTATCGTGAGGAAGTGGGGGCAATGAATGGCTTTAAATCTTAAATCTCCCGTTCGTGTTCGGATTCATCAAACTTGGTGAACATCCAGAGGAAATGATTCACTTAGAAGTGAGATGCCAGAAAGATATTCTGCCTAATAGATGTAAACAGTAGAGAGGTTCGAGATTTTTAGCAACAAGACGTTATTTTCGCCATTCACTGGGGGGTCCCAGTTTATACATTTGATTCTCTTGAAGTGCAGTGGGACCTTCACAATACCAGAGAGTTTGTTTGTAAGCCTTTAACCTGCTGGTCTTCCTCAGCTACTTCGAAAAATAATAGAGAACTTGTGGGTCGTTATCACTGGAGCTGACAGATCGCGTCATTACCAAAACATACTTTACGAGGTAAACGAATATGGATTCCTAATCTTTTTTTTTTTTATCGTTGTTTTATGCTTTTGTATGAATTCATACATCCACCTGAACATGTCTATTAACTGTTATATGCTGCCACTGGATATCATTTTTGTTAAGATTTATCGAATGTATTGCACAGTTTTATTTCATTTATTTTTTGCAATGTTGGAATTTGGTGTATAAAACATTTTCTGTTCAGTCTTATCAGGAACCATTACCATGTGACAGATAGACTTGTGGGGCTATTTCTCACCTGGGGGACTGATAAAACCTTTCCACTCCTCCCCTCCCACATCCCCTAGCATGGGAGAGACAGGGAAACGGAGAGGAAGAGGGAGCCAAAAAGAGTGAACATTTGAAGTGGGAAAGAGACAGAATGAAAGAGAGAGGTCGAGCGACTGAATTTGATCTGAATCAGAATATAGAACCCCTTAAGATCTCTTTCGTTTCGTAATGAATTAAAGAAAAGGGGAAAAAAAAACATCATCAGGGAAACCTGATCCTAACTGCAGGTCCTGAAATATGGAGGGGACGATCCGAAGCTGGAAACTCTCATGTAAACACGTTCACATTTCCGTGGTTCAACCGCGTCTGTTGACTCGTCCCTCACGAGTGGCAGCAGGTCCTCCTGACGTGGTGGGTCAGGCAGACCAGGGGACGACACAGGCAGACGACACTGAGGGCTCCCAGAAAATTCACTGTGAAGTAAATGATGATGAAAGACGTTTGAAAGGTTTTGTGATTACAGAACGGTGGAGATCGAGTGTATGGAAGGTGTGAGAATCTAGTATATATATATATACACATGTATATACATACGTCCACACACGCAAATATACATACCTACACAGCTTTCCATGGTTTACCCCAGACGCTTCACATGCCTTGATTCAATCCACTGACAGCACGTCAACCCCGGTATACCACATCGCTCCAATTCACTCTATTCCTTGCCCTCCTTTCACCCTCCTGCATGTTCAGGCCCCGATCACACAAAATCTTTTTCACTCCATCTTTCCACCTCCAATTTGGTCTCCCTCTTCTCCTCGTTCCCTCCACCTCCGACACATATATCCTCTTGGTCAATCTTTCCTCACTCATTCTCTCCATGTGCCCGAACCATTTCAAAACACCCTCTTCTGCTCTCTCAACCACGCTCTTTTTATTTCCACACATCTCTCTTACCCTTACGTTACTTACTCGATCAAACCACCTCACACCACACATTGTCCTCAAACATCTCATTTCCAGCACATCCATCCTCCTGCGCACAACTCTATCCATAGCCCACGCCTCGCAACCATACAACATTGTTGGAACAATATATATATATATATATATATATATATATATATATATATATATATATATATATATATATATATATATATATATATATATATCACTAGTCCGTGATGTTGACTTACTATTCAAGAATAATTGCACTACAACAGTAATCCAAGTGGTTTATTGAAACTTGGCAATACACCACATGTATCACGGAAGAACTGGCGTCTCCTCACGCGTATATACAATCCACAAAGTTCTTTGCCCGACACAAACACACACCGATCTGTTAACCATCTTACCACCATGTCTTGAGCAGAAACTTACGATATAAGTGACCGTTAAAAGGGAGTAAGTGGGGCTAGGGTGTCAGTGAGTACGGTCAGGAGGGGGGTGATGTGAAATCAGATTCTAAATTTGATACTTTTTAGCAACCTTTGTGGTTTTAAGTCAAATCAAATCCTAGAATTATTACTTTGTGACAACCTATATAGTTCAAAGGGGAAACAAACCTTGCAATTTTCTCCGGCGAAATTTCCGCTTATTAGAGATGACCCGTGGCTGGTAAAGGCGTCACTAAACTTCTAGTTCCAAAAATGGTACATCTGTGTCACATTTAATCTCTTATCGGCTATTGATCCTTCGAAAGCATAAGAGTTCTCTTAAAAATTGTTCACAAAATAAAAAATCAGAGTGTCTTTGCAATTTTATCGTTGGTAAACCATATGAAGAGCCTCTAAGACATTAATTTGGTCTTATAAAAAGCATATTATTATTCATACAACATTATCTTGGTCTTGTTATAAGTAAATCATTAGTTATAAATTCTATTGCTGATTATCAAGTACTGACAGTGGAGTGATAAATACCACGATTGTCCTCAGTAGTTACCCTTAAAATGCATAAACCACGTTTTCTGTATATCCGATTAAGGAGTAACTATAGTAAGATTTGTAGATTTGTAGTTAAGGCCATTTAGATACGAGATTTGCGGTTTACTAGACATTGATAAAAGTTTTTGAATCATGTAACAGGTCCCCTTATACAGTAAGTTGACTCCTATATCTTTATAAACGCCTGAACTCACCCAACAGTCAACAGAACCTATAAAAACCTCACAGGACCTAATACAAGGGCTGAGAGTTTCTTAATATACATTGCCATAGGAGGTACACGTAAGATTCCACCCTCTGTTTTAAGAGATTCTACCCTCTGTATTAAATGTACAGAGTGGAGGGGTTCCACTTGGTTCTACCATTTTTGTCAAAATGCATCAGTTATTGGGGGCCAGTATGACATGTTGCTTGGGGTCATTATGACATGACCACTGGGGGGTATATATGATATGACTACTGGGGATAGATATGACATGGCATCTGGGGGTCAATATGATGTGGCAGCTGGAGTAACTATGATATGGCTGCAGGAGTCTGTATGATTGGACTGTTGAGGTCAATAAGATATGGGGGAGGGGGGCCTCTTGGATCACTCTAAATAGGCTGTTAGGGTCAGTCTGGCATTCCAAAATCCAATTATCTGAAATGAGTGTAATGTTTCTAAGACGTAGTGATGAAAACTGTTCAAAATATTTCGCTAGATTACAAATATTGCATAAAACCCAAACATGATTAACATCGTCATGAAATTAGACATACACGTGGTTATGTGGTTAGCGTTGCAGACCATAAGTCAGCACGGACCCGCCTAAGGTCGGGCCTGCACGGGTTCGAATCCTGGGTGCGGCAGTCGGCCCACACTCATCCCACATGTTCATCCTCCCTTCGAGACTGATTTGATAAGTAAGTACCTACGTCAGGCTAGGAATAAAGACTTTATCGTACATATAAATAAGGTTGAGAGACGGTGTAACACGAATTTAAAACTCTCTCTCTCTCTCTCCTTATCATTTCTTATTCGATCAGACGTCTCACATGTGTGTGTGTGTGTGTGTGTGTGTGTGTGAGAGAGAGAGAGAGAGAGAGAGAGAGAGAGAGAGAGAGAGAGAGAGAGAGAGAGAGAGAGAGAGAGAGAGAGAGAGAGAGAGAGAGAGAGAGATTGAAATTCTTGACGTTTTCGACCCTGATCATGGAATGCCCATAAAAAAAAGGCATATGTGAAACAAACAGACTTGTGGTGTGCAAAAACAGTATCTGAAATTGATGTGTTGTGTATGAAAAGTAAAACAGAATTTAGCATTACGCATTTCTTTCTTCCTCTTCTGTTTCAACGTATCGTAATATACTATGTCATTATTAGAGTCAGCTATCGCTTTTAGATCCTGAAATTTTGGTCGCTAAAGTTCGTATGCGTTGGTATGTAATGGGCCAGCGCAGCATTGCAGTCATGATCTAACGTTACCCAGCGAGTCAGGGGTTAAGTAGCGACAATCAGAAGAGGGAACAATTTTTTTTTCTTATGAATTTCTTTTATCTTCATCACAATATATCCAGAAGGAAATGCACTTTCATCGTAAATATTTTAAGTTACAACTTGAATGAATCATACTTGTATGGGATATAACCGATATTTACTTTTCAATATTGAGGAGTTGTCCTGGATTTGGTCCCCATATCCCTACCTATCACCACTCATATATTTTACAGAAACTCGTAAGACGGCATCTCTTGTCTACTTTTTCTGTGAGAATTACAATAATCTAAGCTGTGGTTAGACCTAATACAGGCACTTAGGTTTCGTCACTCTTTTTTTTATTTTAATGAATTAGATAGGTGTATATTAGCAGGTCCTCCTCACAGTTCAAATAGAAAATTACATAATCAAAAAATCTTGTTATTTTTCTTATTTGTGTTCCTAAATCAGCTGATGTGTCTGTTCGTTTCCTGAGAAATTTCATCACGAATATATTTATTCATTTTTCGAGTATTCTTATGAAAATTTTTAAATTATAAGTATTTGTTTTTATCTATGTGGTATTTTCTCGTATCTATATAGCTTTATACCCAGATTTATATCACCATAATGTGAAAGATCATGAAGTCTCTCGCCAAATGGAACGAACACATGATGTTCGCGGGAAGGACAACAAGTTACAGCTGATGCTTTTGTCATGTGTTTAATGTATTTAAATGACAGAATTGTGTTAATACCATTTACCTAAATGGGTGATACTGCTGATCAAAAGGTAAGACCGCCCTCTTGTGTCTACAAGACTTGTAAGAAGAGTTAAAGTGTTTAGTTAAAACTGGTGTTTGTGAAAAAGGGTTTTCTTGAAAAGTCTATTTGAAAAGTGGTACTTTACAGATACTCTTGTTTACATACTTGACTGCTCGACTTGACTTCAGGAAGGAGCTGTTTCCCACGTATAACACCAGCTCTTCTGAATCTTCTCTATAATGAATCTGATTTGCTTATAACATTAACTCTACAATTATCAACGACATTATTTTGGATCAAACGCTGTTATGCCGACATTATTCATCATTTATTTGTCAGTTTAGCTCCGCATCGCTATCAGATTTGGGAAATGGGTACTTATGGTTAAGGTGGTTTATACAATTCATTGTGATTACAGGACTATATGTGGAGCATTGATTAATCTTATTTACTTTATTAAATTGAATGTCATATTGGCATATCATGGAAATTATGGGGCTCATTGATGTTGAATGAGGTAATATATTTTTGAAAAATTAAGAGAAAACTTTCGAAAACTTTAGTCTACTTTCTTAGAAGTGAAGATTCATTTTGATATTCAGTAAACTAGATGAAATAGGACTCGGTCACGCATGAAATTGAACAGCAGTCATGACTCTATATGTAAACAACAGACGACTCAGTGCCTTTTAAGGCAAGGGATAAATATTATGTTGGCATTTTATGTGAGTAATTAGTAAGGGGATGTTTGTGTTTTAGTTATGTATTTGTATATAAAAGGCACCAATAGATTTCCTGCAAGATATAGATTTTTTAAGAATTAGAGTTTTTGTTTATTGCACCTGCTTTTCTTGCGAATCTGATCCCCACAAAGTAGATGGGGCTTTGATTTAAGAGGGATATTGTGAGGTGAAACCGCTCTATACCATGTGTTCACAGCGTAAAGAATCAGTTTATATATATGCTAAGAGTATATGTTGTGGGAAGTAAGTTATTAGAAGCACTGAAAAGTTTTTACCAAGAATGTAAGGCATGTGTATGAGTAGGAAGAGAGAAAAGTAATTGGTTCCCAGTGAATGTTGGTTTGCGACAGGGGTGCTTGATGTCTTGAAGGTTGTTTAATTAGTTTATGGATGGGGTGGTTAGGGAGATGGGTGCAAGAGTTTTGGAGAGAGGGGCAAGTATGCAGTCTGTTGTGGATGAGAAGGCTTGGGAAGTGAGTTAATTGTTGTTCTTGATGATACAGCGCTGGTGGCTGATTTGGGTGGGAAACCGCAGGGGTAATGTATATATATAACTACATGGTTTAACAGATATTATCACTTACTGTGATACATTCATGGACAGCTTAGGGTCAAGCACATAGGTTTGAAATGTTGTAGTCATGTGAAACATGGAGTTAGAACAACAAAGAACATTTATAACTGTAGTTGAAGGTACAAGAAGAGGTAGACTGCAGATTCATTTGGATAGATGAAATGAAAGAATTGATTAGGGCTAGTGATATTCCAAATGAACATCCCACAGTAATGACATGATCAGGTGCAATGAAACTGTTTTGCCTGCATAGGTAGTATGATTAGAGATAGCCTCATGAGACAAATCAACTCAAGATGCAAAGTGAAAGAACAGAATGCTTATATTAGTGTATAATTTTTTCTACTTAAGAACATTGGACATTCATTGAAAATGTGTATGAATGCACTGAGAGGCTGTATGCACCTGATTCACTCCACAAAACCGTTTCTTGCTATAGTATGCAGTATTTTTCTGTTATTACCATATCAGAATGTGCTTTACATATATAAGTACCATATATGAATATATTTTTGCAGCTTGCAGCACAATTGGCAGAATTAAAACGGGAATTGCATCGTAAAGAAAAGAAGCTTAAGAAATACAGTAAAGTTCTTGGAGCAAAGAGACATGTTCGGGACACACTAAGGCAGCATAACATAGCCCATGAATCAGAGTGTGAGTATGAGACAAAAGGAAACCCTTTTTATATTTACAGATTTTTATGTTTGTGGTAATATGATGTATATTTATGTGTTTGGTTTTCACATTACTCCAAGACAGTGGGATTAGGTTAAAGAAACCAAATGTCTATTTATTTACTTTTTTCACATTAAGCCTTAATTAGCATGATATATTAAAGAATCAGGACTGTATTTACAAAAGAGAATCCTTTATGAATTGATGTATTATGCAAAAGTGAAAGATACTGCTGTACACAAGAATAATACTGGATAACTACTATTGTGTTGGCCTGGTTTGAATAACATGAATGTGTTTGGAAAATTACATGACAAGCACTGATATTAAATGTCAGGAGGGGGTGTGGTTGGTATGTATGGAGTAACCCTTCCTTACCTCAGAATAAGAGGGAAGGACATGGACATCTCGTTTGTATCACACCGCTCTTATTACACACACACACACACACACACACACACACACACATATATATATATAAATATATATATATATATATATATATATATATATATATATATATATATATATATATATATATATATATATATATATATATATATATATATTTTTTTTCCAAAAGAAGGAACAGAGGGGGCCAGGTGAGGATATTCCAAAAAAGGCCCAGTCCTCTGTTCTTAACGCTACCTCACTAACGCGGGAAATGGCGAATAGTTTAAAAGAAAAAAGAAAGAAATATATATATATATATATATATATATATATATATATATATATATATATATATATATATATATATATATGTGGTTCCCATTGAATGTTGGTTTGCAACAGGGGTGCGTGATGTCTCCATGGTTGTTTGATTTGTTTATGGATGGGGTGGTTAAGGAGGTGAATGCAAGAGTTTTGGAGAAAGGGGCAAGTGTGCAGTCTGTTGTGGATGAGAGGGCTTGGGAAGTGAGTTAATTGTTGTTCACTGATGATACAGTGCTGGAGGCTGATTGGGGTGAGAAATTGCAAGAGTTGGTGACTAAGTTTGGTAAAGTGTGTGAAAGAAGAAAGCTGAGAGTAAATGTGAATAAGAGTAATGTTATTAGGTTCAGTAGGGTTGAGGGACAAGTTAATTGGGAGGTAAGTTTGAATGGAGAAAAACTGAAGGAAGTGAAGTGTTTTAGATATCTAGGAGTGGATTTGGCAGTGGATGGAACCATGGAAGCAAAAGGTGAGTCACAGAGTGGGGGAGGGGGCAAATTTTCTATGAGCATTGAAGAATGTGTGGAAGATGAGAACATTATCTTGGAGAGTGGAGGAGTTCTGCATGCTAATTATTATTCATGGGTTGATAAATGTTTTTATACTTTGGTTTTTCAGTGCTAGATTTTTGTATATCTCTCTCACCCTGATAAGTGATCGTATATCCCTTATTGCAGGTAACCCCAACAGTGATTTGGTGAATTGTAGTGAAACGCAAACAGAACTCAAGTGCAGTGTGTCAAGAACTGTAACATTTAGTGCTGAATCTCCAAAGGTTATTATTCTCTCTCCAGTGCCAAACCTTGTCAATAAAAGAAAAGACAAAGCGTACAGGTATAGATCACTATCAACTCGGAAAACTCAATCTCGGGAGAGAGAAAAAGCTGTAACAGAAGTACTTAATGAGGGAAGCCGGAGAGAAGTGTTCAAAGAAGAAGTTAAATCAAGACCATTATCTGATGGCAATAGCAGGCTCAAATACAGTGGCATGCAAGATGCAAGCAGTACTGTGAGTGATGTAGAAAATTTTGCCAGAAATTATAATGCTAAATTTGATGACTCTGAAACAGATAGTTTGTCTGATAACAGCAGCTGTAATGATGATATATCTGTACTTAAACAAATTTTTCCACTTTCTAATAATAGTGGAAAAGTTGTAAGTGAATCAACAACAGTCAAGTATATTGAGACGAAACTGCCTAGTAAGGAGTACAGTGCAGCTGCTGAAACTCCAGCAGATTGTCCTCAAAATAGGAAAAGGTATCTATCCAACTCCTGTGTTCGATGTGAAGCAGCCAGTTCAGAGGTTGAGAATCAGACTCAAGACGTTGATTTCTGTCACCCTCACAAACTCAATGACAGTATTGTCAGTTGGATTGAAGAGCCAAGTGATGAATATCAGTGTGAAGGAAACACCAATGCCTCGAATAATTTTCATAATAGCTCCGACAGTATTAAAGTCTCAGAGACACATACAACTGCAGTGGATAATGAAAAAGATGGGTTTACCTTTGAACATATACAGCAGCAAAAGAATGTATTGGAATACAAAATCTCAAAACAAATAGAGTCCCAGGACCTTTTTGGTACTCATTCTTTGACTCAGACTGAAAATGTTGAGATAAAACGAAACTGTGTCTCACCAAGGAGAAGATGGAAATACAGAACTTCCCAGACCAGTTGTTCAGAAGGATCACGGTGTGGAACAAATGATAAAGAAGAGACAAATAGAAAAACAATGGAAAGTACAGGCCAAAATATTATTCAGGGTGTATCCTGTGATATTCCACTCAAAAATCTAGAGATGCAGAAAATCCTGAGCGAAGGGGAGCATGTGAATGAAGAACTAATGATAAGGGAGATGGAACAAGAGATGATAAAGGAATATAATATTGAAAGTTCTCAGCTTGAAAATGCAAAGGGAAGTGTTACTTCTAAAGAAACCATGGTCAAAAAGAATTATAAAAGTGAACAAATAACAAATATGAATAGCGATAAAAGATTTCCAGAACTGGGAAATCAATTAATACCGAAGAGTAGACATGAAAATATAAGGAAGGTTATGGAAGAAGTTGAAGGGAATGATAATGAAAAGTTAGATGAATTGTTGGCACAAAAGTCACATGAAACACAATGTAAATATGTAGATAATGGAAAGGGGTACAAAAAGGTAAATGGTGAAGAGTTTTGTGAAAATGATCTGAGTGCTGTTATAGATAAAATCAGCCCTCAGAAGATTCTCTCTCATCACGAACTATATCATGTTTCTGAAGAATGTGAAGAAAAACTTCAGGTCGGAGTCACTTTGATGGACCAAATGGAAAGTGACATTACGATTGACCCTGGGTTCGAGAAAGTTGTTAGAAGTGATGAAAATGGGAAAAACGTTTGTACGAGTGAAACAAAGATGCCTACAGAGAACCTTAATGGAAAGGAGGATTATGTTAATTCTGACAGAAAAGTATATAAGGGACAAGATAATAGTGTTGAGAAAGATATAACATTTCATTCATTGGTTGATGGTGAAAAGCATGGAAAGATTTTAACCACATCTCTGGTATCCTTATTTCATGCAGATGAAGAGATTTTGTACATTCTCGTTGTAAAGGAGTGTGGTTTTACTCTTTGGGACACAATAAAAAGAAAAGGTGATACTGATAAGACAGAGTGCAGCATGAATGAAAAGCAATATACAGCCAAAGGAAGTCTGAAAAATGATATATGGAGAACAGTAGGAGAAATTTCGCATCATGTAGGAAGAACTTCAGACATTAGGTAATTTTTGTGTTTTGTAGAATATGACTATTATGCTATTATTTCTTGCCTCTGTTGTTTGTCCCTTGAGTATGAGATACACGTTTCTTGGAAATACCCTGGCTAGGATCCTGTCCAGCCTCATTTTCGATGAGGTGTCAGAAGCCCACACTCATTGTAATTGACTTAGCAGTATTTGCAGCAGTTGCTTGTCTTATCAGTGACATCATGTACTTATGCTGCATTGTTTTAGGAGTTCATGATCTCATTTTTTTTAAGATTCTCTGTTATATACAATTCAAATCCTCCAATTGCCCTTCCAGTCCCTCTGAATATGTGTATGTTACAATTTTGACATCCATTGATTACCTGGAAAACAATAGTCTTTAGTTAAAATCTTTTCCAGTGTTTTATGTCTACAAAGTGCCCAGACTCTTCTTACCTGTTACCCCATACTCATACTTATGATTACTTATAAATGATATTTACCATATGCCCATTTTCTCTTAGAATTTTTCATGAACCCTTGATTCATATATTTCTTGATTATGATTCAGTAGAATATTTTCACAAACATAAGTTGCCATCATGTATAGTATATGTATATGAGTAGTTTATAAAGCCGGATCTGCTGCCTTTTCTCTACTCTCTTGTGATCGTCGTTGTAAGTACAATAGTACCCTTTTTGTATGGCTAGAACCAACCCTAATCATAGCATCTCAGGTGATCAGAAAAAATAGTATGAGGAATCTCAGGTGGAAAGAAAGAATAGTTTAAGGAAAAAGAATGGAGAAATTAATCAGAGCTCTTCAAGTGTTTATACAACTGACTTTCAAAGGCAGAAGCACTATAGGAGGAGGGAAGGACAAAAGATGGAAGAGAGATTCCTAGGCTCACTGTTCAATGAAAAATGAAAGTATTATGATGGTCAGTTTTACACTGTCATCTTTTGTGTGTTATACATACATTTTGCAGTCATACATCTTAGATACTAATTTTTCATCATGATTCCCACAATTTCCTTCACACAGTCATCTGTTCCATCTAACAAGCCTTATGTCTTACTGCCCTTCAGCTTTGTCTATCTGAATCAAAATAATTTTTTTATCTCATTTTCCTAGATTCCAACCAATTGCTTGTGATGCCTTTAATTATTTTGCTGTTTTCTTTATATGATAAAAAAAAACAGCAACATTGCAAATAACTAATTATTTTCAACATTGCTGAATTTTGCTTCTGCTTGCACTTCTAGCTGTAATATATCTTACCTTCCAAGCAGTGAGTATATTTTGAACTTTCATTTTATTCATAGCAATATGATGTATTTGCCTCACAGAGCCTAAACTTTAGTCATAATTGGATCAGTTGATCTTGTGTTATTTTTGTTATTGCTTTCATAATGAAATATTAATGGTAGCAAGTTGTTGTATTACTTTGTAATCATAGAACATTACATAAGCCTTCTCTATTCATTGTGCCATAAAATTTGCCTGCTTTCAGTAATCTCTTAAAGTTAAGCATGAGGTGTTGTATTGAAAAAGTTCCACTGGTATACAGAATATTGATGAGGTAACAGTACCGCTTATTATGCAGGGATATTGTTGCAGTTGGACTACCATCAGACGAGGAAGTTAGATACTTGGTGGCTTTTTCTACAACTGTGGAGGCAGATGTGCAGATATTCTACGTGCAGTTCAGTGTGGAGGACAAGTGGCTGGTTATAAAATCGAGACTTGGCCTTTCACTTTGGTAATTCTCTTCATTTTGTAAATTATAATAATTTTCAGGAAATTCATAAATGTGGGATTTGAGAGTGTTTTCTTTTTACTGTTTATAACTCAAGATTGTGAAAAAAATTGTGTGGATTACTCGGCAAATCATCCATTTCATATAATTATTTTCTTCACTTTTGTGAGGAATATTTTCGGTTGTTAACAGTCTTTGTTTAACAAGTTATCATATCATTATTGATTCATCCAAAACAGTGCTTAAGCGTATAGTTGATAAAGGATTTTCTGCAACTGAATCTGGAAAGTCTCTCAAGAATTTCCTCTAAACTAGTTTTACATAAAAATGCATATTTTTCATTATTGAAGGGTTTACAAACTGTAGAACTATGAGATAAAGTTTCTGAATTCTATTGAAAAACTAACTACAAGAAATTATAACTATTATCTCAAACCCTACTTTGCCTCTTAGGTTATGTGACAGATGAGATACAGTATTAATAATAGTATTCTACTCGTTTACTGATTCTCCTAATAGAACAGCTTATGCAAAAAGCAACTGTAGTAATCACTATTTTGTTTTGCCATGGTTGAACAGCGTACTGCTATCTCCCCATCTCCATCTCATCTTGCTTGATGTCTCATCCTTGAAAATTTTAAACTCCCACGGGGACATCACACAACCTTAATTCATTTCAGCATATGATTCAAATGGGTAATTCATACCACCATTTACTGGGGCACACACACACTACTTCTGTTATAGGAATTCTTAATAGCTCACATAGTGAAGTGATTTGTGTCACTGACTGACTCACTTGCTGATCTTACAGGGTTCAAATCCTGGACAGGCTGTTTAGGCTCACAGCCAACCCAGCCATACATTCTTCCCTACTGGCAATTAAATACAGGGACTTCAACTTGTGACATTATGACTTGTAGTGCTTCAACTTGTGATATTTCGGGCATGAAACATTTTAGAATTAGAGCAATTAGAAACATTTTAGAATTGCAGCAATCTTCTGAAAAGGATTTTTTTTTATCTCTGTATTCCTAATGTCCAAAAGAATGTTTTCCATTAATTGTATATGTTTAAATGTGTTGAAGCATTTGCACACTTAACTTGCATAATTTAATGATGCCATAGCAAAATACTACTCTGTTCATATCCCACAAGCTAACAGAATAAGTTTTAGACCACACAATATTCGGCAAGTTGCTGTGTCACATGATTATTGTGTAGCAATCAGCAATTTAGGGGTAGGCCATTTTGACAACTGCTTTACTTGTATGTTGAATCATTGGAACTCTCTACCTTCTCATGTCTTTCTCTATAACTATGACCTGGCACATTTTAAAAGACTAGTTTTTCCCTTGTCTTTTGTTTTTCCATTTCATTATTCTCTTCATATTTCAGTTAAGGCCCAGCCTTAATGTGGACTTTTACTCCTGACTAGAGCCTTCAGCATAAGAAATGGGGGCTAAAACTGTTCAGGATGAACTCACGATGAACATATTTTCAAAGTGTGAGATAACATAGAGCATCAGTAGCCTGTAGACACAACTTTTCATAGGTACTCACAGATACTTTATTGTTCTCAGGACTGATTTAGGTCTTCAGTTTTTGACTTTTGCATTATCTCTCTCATTCAAAGCTTAAGAACTCTCATCCAAGTTGAGTATTACTTTGACTTGAATACTTTTTTTTCAGCAATACATTCAAGAATTTGGCTGCTTGTGCTGTAGGTGAATGGAGTGTTGCAATCTGCTGGACCCCCATGGAGCCCTTCACTAATGGGTACTTTATTATTACTGACATAGATGTGACATACTCTAGACGTGGCAAACGGTGGGAGTTGCAGTGCCACTCTTCATTTCGTTCCCTTGTTTGTGAAGAACCTTTGGGCTGTCTTATAGCTCTTCACCAGCCAGGTAAATGTATAAGGGTTACCAAAACCAATATTTCAAGTATTGATTTGTTCCTAGGTTTTCAGTTAGTGTAATCTGTAGTTTCTGCCACACTGGAAAAAATCCATTGTGGAATAGTAAATCTTGTAACTTAAATATTTTGATTTGAAGAATCTGTTGGGAAATACTCAGAAAGAGAAGAATTTGTTTATGGTTGGTATGGATGAGAAGAGAGTTTATGATCAGGTTGATAGAGAGGCTTTGTACAAGGTATTATGAATATGTGGTGTGGTTGGATAGTTGCTAAAACATTAATGAATTTTTATCAGGAGAGTAAGACATAGATGTAAGTAGAAAGAGAAGGGGTTGAGAGGTTCCAGGTGAATTTGGGTCTTTGGCAAGATTGACTGATATCACCATGGCTGTTTAATCTGTTTTTTGGATGGGATGTTGAGGGAGATGAATGTGGGTTTTGGAGAGAGAGGAGTGAGTCTGCACTCTCTTGGGGATGGAGGTACCAGAGAGGTGAGTTGTTTGATTTTTGCATATGATACAGCAAGTTATGGAAGTGTTTTAGTTTATAGTTTGGAAAGAGCTTACAATAACTCATTGTATTTAGTGTTTTTTTTTGTCACTTTATTTCTTCATTGACCATATTGATGTATATCCCAAGGAAGTTTGCTAAATAGAATATAAGAAGTTTTGTATCCTCTGCTCACCAAATTTAGAAAAGCCTCTCAATGTGAATCTTCTATACAGATCCAGTGGGTATTGTGTTGTACACATCAAATAACAAACTTTATATGTATGATGCTGTAGAAGACATCATCCTTCACCAGTTTCACTGGCAGGTAGCAGCACCTTCTTGGGCTGTAATTAATGAGGTATGTTGTAATTGGCTTTTATCCAGATTTTAAAAGAAAAAACCATCCTAATGACTTTAGGATTGCTAATGAGTCCTGTGTACTGTTTCTGTATTTTCTTTCTTACTTTTCAGCTTTATTTTACATTTTTTTCCTTCTGAATGAATCAGACTATAGAGTGGAGGATGTGGGATGTTTTGGATAAGGTTGTATATGCAGAGTGAGACATGGCAAATGGTTAAGTGAAATCCTTGCATAGTGTGGCAAAGCAGCAAGAGTAGATGAGATTGCAGTTGAATATCTCAAGAAAAGGTGAGAGTATTGTTGACTTTCTAATCAGGCTTTCATTATATGGATGGTTTAAGATAGGGTGCCTGAGGATTAGGAGAATGCATATATAGTGTTCTTCCAGGAAGATAAGGAGGATGAAAGTGATTGCTCAAATTGCAGAGCTATAGATATGTTGATTATACTTGGCAAAATATGTGGGTGAGTGGTGATAGAGAGGGTGGTGAGATGCACATAGCATCAGATTGTGGAGGAGTAATGCAGCTTCAAGAGTGGTGGAAGATGTTTGGATCAGGTTTTATCTCAAACTTTTTGGAGATATTATCTTTTGTGAAGTTCCTAGGGATGTTATGTATTGTGAGGAGAGGTGATCATGTTAGATATGACTGTAAGAGTAAGGTGTAGTAGAAAATACAGTTTGATATAGAGAGCAGATCAGGGTGTGCTGAAATTGTCTGACATAGAGAGAGAATGAGTGAGGAAAGATTGATAGAAATTATCTGCATACTAGAAGTGTCATAGGCGTCATATCCTGAATTTTCGGGAGGGTGAGAGCCATGCATGGCATTAAGCCAGTTGGAGCAACATGATGTGTGAAAGAGGGAAATGTATAGTCATTGGGCTGAACTAGTCAGGGTCAACAACATATTTGGTGTGCAGGACTTGGCTGTGACTGGTGGGGGTCTAGTTTCTGTATCTACACATGATAAGTGCAAGTGAATCCCTTGTTTCATCTGTTCCCAGCACTGCTTCATTAAAGCAGAAAGCTTCGTGTTTGTAGTTTGTTGTTTATGTTTATAATGTCCTCAATTCAGTTCCAGGTCATGAGGCTTTGCAGTAAACTGAATGATGATCCAATATATATTAATTTAATTGGGGTGACCTGTATACACTTAAACTTCATTTTGAAACTTTAAACTCAGAAAACGTTTTCATTGTACTAGTGCATATGTATCTTATCTCCATCCATCTGTATTCAGTAAGTTTTTTTTATTTGTATCATGTGCCCTTTTACCCACTGTCACTGGAGGATGGTAATGTCAAAAGGGTGGTCATTTCATCATTTCATGAGTTCTTATTGAATAACATACCTCTTACATCTGGGCAGTGCTACCCTGATGTAATAGGAGCCAGTGTAATGGATGTAATTTCTTATGACTAGTTTTTAGGGATTCTTGTATGTTAAATAACTTAATCATTAAGGAAGAGACATGGGTTGGAACCAGATATCAGGCAGTTATAGTGGAATACCATTTGCATTAGTGTTTATAGCTTTGTTCATTATATCAGGTTATCAGACTGGTAAACCTTCTCAACATGAAGGGTGCCTCCCTTCAAAAATGGATGATGGATTGAAGGATGTCAAGAGACATTTGCTACATAAAAAAGGGAGGGTCTACTATTTGTACTAGGATGCATTGTTAAGATATTTGAAGCTGGTGGTACTACTTGGTGCCCTTGAAAAGGGTAGAATGAGAAAATGAAAAGAAGTTATAATATCTGTTTATTATGAGCAAATACCCATAAAGAAGTGGCTACAAGATGACTTCATTCATTGCACTTATGTTGATGTACATGGCATTCAAAAATTTATTCACAGCAATGGAGAAAAAATGCTAAGTTATGATGTCATTGTACTCAGATGGAAATACTTGAAGATAGACCTCTTTTTCCTTCATTTTGATTCTTTAATCTTTTAGATCTGTCCAGTTTATACCTAAACTGTAATTGATTATCCATTTGTGCATGTTCAAAATCTTATACAACATGCTTTACTAGTATATGACATACCTGTGGAATACATGAGGTATTTTCACTCGTATTGGTTTAGTTTATGATGCTTTAAGACATTCATACAAATAGAAAGAAAACATGCCTCTAACTATTGTTAAGCTAGTCATTGATTAGTCTTTTATAGCCCCATACATTCTTTGTGTGCAAAATCTTTATCAAGGGCTTTTTTTATAGTAAAACTTTTTCACATTTAACAATTTAGGACTTGGTGTTTTTCCTGAGTGTGGACACCAGTGGGCAGACATGCTTATCAGCTTTAAACCCCATGAATGGCTTACAAGAAACCTTCTTCACTACATTATTTCAGGATAACAGAGGGTAGGTAAAAGTAAAGATGTTTGTATGAATTGTGATCAGACTTTAGCTTGATGTTGAAGATGAAGCTAGAATTTTTTATTTGCATGGTGGACTAGATCAGAAGCATGAATGAAAGTCATGAAAAATTTATATGAATTTTAAAAGCTTCATCTCTTGAATATCTACAGTTGTTTTTCTTTCTTATTTTTTCCAAGAAATGACTGACAACAAATTATTCACTAACACAATCTGTTATAAAGACAATATTCTTTAATAACAGATTTCAGAGACAGTCTTAGTTTTATATTTAAAGAGGATAGGAGATTACTGTTTGATATTGGTATGCTTGTTGAAAAACTGACATTGTGGTTGAGTTTAGGTATTTAGGAGTAAAGTTCTATAGGATGATAGTCAAAAAGTTGAAGTTAAAAGTAGGTTTGATAGGGAAGTGTTCAAAATATTTGCAAGAAAAATAAGCACTTGCCCCAGCTCTTGACTTGTTGATGTGGAACCCCTTTTTATGAAGGTCAAGATTGGTGAAAATATAGTGGTGGATGGGGATAACTTGGACAGTGTAGGTGGATTTAGGGGCATAGATTAAGAATGAACATGTAGGAAAGGTATGACTTAAGAAGATTTTAGAAAGGTGCATTAATGAAAGTCTTGTAGGATAGTATGGTCATTTAGAACTTATGGTAAATAACAGATTGGTCAGGAAGATATATACTGTGAAAGCTACATGGAGGAGATAGAATGAAAAACTTAATATGGGTTATGAATATTTCAGGTGAGGATGCCAAAAGAATGATTTGGGATAGGTTGCAACAGCAGCATTATGTGTGTAGAGAGTTGATATGAATGGAGAAGTTGATCTCACTTGTAATTAAACTTAGAAAGCAGAGTAAAAAAGGAACAAGTACTTTTAATAGTCTCGAAATTTATGTTTCATTTATATACAATGAACAGTAGCAGTCAGTAATATTTACTAGGTGATCTTTCCTTTTGGGGCAAGTGATGAGTAAGCTGTAGGATATTATGTAGAATCTGTCCTGTTATCCCAAAGCAAGTAGCGTTATTTTAACTTTACTCTCTCTCCCTCTCTCTCCTCTCTCTCTCTCTCTCTCTCTCTCTCTCTCTCTCTCTCTCTCTCTCTCTCTCTCTCTCTCAAATGGAGCTATAATTCATTCATATGTTTATTTTTTTACTTATGACACAAATGCAAACAGTGACACAGTTGGTTATGAATTGTAAAATGCATCAACAGTATAGAAAACAAAACTGTGTATCCTACATGTTAGTCTTCATTTTTACCTAGGTGTAAAATCTTCACATGCATAATATAATCCATATCTCAGCTATAAATGAAAGCAGCTGTAGCCAGTAATAGGTGAACAGTTGTTCCATTTATTTTAGGAATAGTTGATTAAGCTGTGAGTTTGTAAAAGGTAGTTGATTTTTTATACTTATTAAATTTAGTTGAAAAATGGCTTTCTTTAAACCATTCTCTAAGGTTTCTACTAAATATACTCATGGAATGTGGAGGAGTGAGGTCATATTGTTGTGGTTCAGTATTGGTTATCTTTTTCTTAGACTTTTTGTTTTTCGCATCTTTGTCGTACATATAGGAATAATTTCATAGTCTTTCATTTTCATTCAGTCTTTTTCTGATTTTCAGGCTTTGTGATGGCAATTCTGAGGAATCATCGAAAGAATGTTGTACAAGGAAACTAACGTGCGTGTCCTTAAATCGGGAGAAGCTTGTGGTTGCATTTGATACTGGAGCTGTGATACATATATCCATGGATGCCTTCACAGACAAAAATCCATCTTAAGCAAATAGGTTATTTTGTTTTTTATTATAAAATTTTGGGTTGATCTAGTTACAGTGTCCTTAAAAAACATTGTTCCACCCCCCCATATATTTTCAAAGGTGATACATGGCTGAGGTTAATTTTGGGTACAAGCATGTAATGCTTTGAGGAGGAAATCATCATACATCTGGTTGCTGAGACTAGAGTTTCTAACAGTGTGAGCATCAGTAATATGCCTCAATGTGCCTCAGGTTATCATGAGGGAGGGATGTTATTACTTCACTTTGAAACTGCCACTTCATATTAGGAATTTCGCTTCTTGGCTCTCTGTGTCTTCCATCTGTGCTTCAGTATGGTTAGCTTTTGTCTTTCTAAGGAGGAGAAAGGCTGAATTCTCACCTGAAAACAAGAGATTGTGGGTACACATGAGATTTATAGCTAAACTTGACACTTTGAATGCACGATCAGGTGGCTGCCTTGCAACACCTCATCAGTGCCTTGCCTCCTTTAGGAGATCAAGACCCTATGAAACCAAAATATGGCTCTAAAATACTTTAGGAACCTTACCAGTTCCATGTTCAGACATCTGCAGATGGTAATCAAGGCCAAAGGAAAGATAACAAAGTAATAAGATGTAAGTGTGACGTCATCTTTGAGAATGTATGGGAAGGTGGATCAGGTGTTTTGTGGACACTGTAACTGAATAGGATGCATTAGGAACTGATTATGTAGTTATGTTGCTGGTATTGTATTATAAGATGTTAATAGTAGATCTTAGATACCTGATGGTGAAAGTATTTAGATCTTGTAACAGATGTGGTAGATGTACTTGCATATCAAGTGAACCAAATGTGATTGTTATATTTGATTTGTTTATTTTTTATATATATTATTGCTCAGAAATACTAAAATTATTATGGCACAAAACACTGTGAAGGATAGATTGTAAATATTATTGTTAAAGACTGAAATGATAAAAAGATCAGGTTTTATTCAAAAAGAGAAGGACGATATTGCAGGTTAGACCTCACTTGTAACTTCTACCTTTTGAAACTCCTTTATTTCAGAAGCGCAAGATAGTACCACTCAGTAAGAACATCTAGAGTATAGTTGATTCAGTTAAGAAAACCATCAAATCATCGTAAACTTACCAAATAAATGACGTTGTAAGCATGATATTCAGTAATTCAAATCTTTCTCCTTTCTCTTAGGGATATATTGTTACTTAAGAAGTATAATGTTGATGAGAATGAAATCTTATATTTGTTTCATGTATTATAGATTAGCTGCGCATTACTGGTAGCCAGTTTGTATGTCACAGCCACAAGTACCTGTAGTTTCTAGAATTATTTTTCATCATAATCAACTTGGTCATAAACAAGTTGTTCATACTGTAGCATGTCTTGTCTTGTCTTCATCTGTAGTTCTTGATATGTCTTCCATGAATGCAAATTATGCTGATGTATTTGTAAAGAAAGTATTTTCATTTCTTATAGATATGTATTCATATCATTTATTTTTTTATTTGCATTTTCATAGTTTTATAGTCCATACATATGATATATTTTGCCTTTGGTTTTACCTGTAAAGATTTTTTTTTATAAACTATAATAATAAGCAATTCACATTTTTTGCTAGTTGTATACTCAATCCAAAAGGCTCGGTGGGGTTGGTGCATTGTTATCACATATGTTGCACTGTCAGTGTTCACCTCAAAGTCCCTAGACTAGCTAATTCTTCAGCTCCATACAAAAGTCAAAGATGGCATGAAAGTTATATTTTTCTGCTGAACAAGGAACCATGTAGAGATGCTTTTGGGCCATCATATAGATGCTGTAAAATGGGAAGCTGGACTGCTCACTGGTGTTTTCATCTCAAATAACCAGTCACTGGACACTCATCAGGCATAGGTGAAACATCTGAATTCTCCAGCCCACACATCAACTAAGCACACCAGTTCCCCCCCAGGCAATAGCTTGCTCTCCTGTAGGTAATGAACCAGCTGAGTCCTCAGTTAGGAATATCAGTCCCAGAATTGAATTTCTTAGCCATGGACATGCATACTGATGTTGTTAAGTGTAAGAACTACCTGTTAGTGTGATATCAAAAGAGAATAGAGGTCGTTTTATCGAAGCTCTGTCCAAGTGATCATGATTATATCTTGTTATTCTCTGGCTGTCAAATTTTCAAATGAAAAGTTTTCATTTTATGTTCCAATTGTCAAATTTTCAAATGAAAAGCTTCAAAAGAGACAAAAAAAGAAACTGAATATGACATTCTTGACATGACTTTTAAGTTTCACCATCACACTCAGTTTTACAAACTTGCAGACTTTAGAAGTTAGGCCTCAAAGTCTCACTTACTGGTCAAGCTTGAGTCACTTTGTGTTACATCAAGTGTTTAGCTTTTGTTCACTTAACGAGGATAATGAAGCTAATTTTTAAAGAAATTATCATGTTGCTGAAAGGTTGCTAATGGTCACTTTAGCAATGAAACTGTAACAGTAAGCAGTAAGCATTATTTACTTTTATGTAGTCAAGTGGAAACAATCAACGACCTTAAGTATTATCCCAGCCTAATGGCCTTGAAGAATCATCTGATAATCAATTAATTTAAGCATTCAGCCCAAATCTTGTATATGATATTAGGGTTATATGAATGTCCTTAAAGATAACCAAGATATGTGCCATTACATACCAGTCTCAGAACTGGGTGTGAAGGAGTTGCTATCCAACATGACAGTGAGTCCAGTTTTGGTTTTAAGATCTTGTTACTTCTATCTACCTATCTGTATATCTCTGACACCCATCCCCTTTGGGAACTCCCTAAAGGGATGGCCACAGCAAAAGAGTCTCCATAACTGATGAACTTCATTGCCACTTCGTAGCCTTTAGTCCTTGCCCTCAACAGGCCACTAGAATGGGGCAACTCTAATGCGATGTTTTCAGAGGCTTATGATCTTGTTACTTCTTGATTTTGTGATTTTATGGCACAGATATTGAGATACCTAAATAAGGGAAAAAAGTAAATTTTCTTAATTTTCAGTTCACCCATTTTAATTTAGTCCAAATTGGAGGTGGAAAGATGGAGTGAAAAAGATTTTGTGTGATCGGGGCCTGAACATGCAGGAGGGTGAAAGGAGGGCAAGGAATAGAGTGAATTGGAGCGATGTGGTATACCGGGGTTGACGTGCTGTCAGTGGATTGAATCAAGGCATGTGAAGCGTCTGGGGTAAACCATGGAAAGCTGTGTAGGTATGTATATTTGCGTGTGTGGACGTATGTATATACATGTGTATAGGGGTGGGTTGGGCCATTTCTTTCGTCTGTTTCCTTGCGCTACCTCGCAAACGCGGGAGACAAAAAAAAAAAGAAAAAAAAAAATCTTTTTGGTAATTCACTCTACGCAAAACACACTGAAAACTGCACAAAACGGAGCACTTAGTACTTGCTGCTTAGCACTTACAAACATGCAACACCTAGAGAACAAAACCAAAATTCTTTCAGTACAATCCCAAGTCAAGATGCTTAGCACCCAATTCTTTGTAATACTAAGCTCCTCCCATCTAAACCACTCCATAACCAACCTTTTATTCCTGTTCAGAAACAAAAAGCTCACCTCTGTCTCAAATTTTATAAACAAATACTCAGACCCCATCATCTCCAACAAACACAACATTAACAAAGCATTTTCATAATGTAATGCAGGAGTTCCAAACTCAGGTCACAACCCTAAATGAGCATGCCAAGCATCCAAGTTGGGGTTATGAAACCTTCAAGTCTTTTCTGAGACTATCAAAACATATCTGTTGTAATGCTTAAGTTGGAAGCTCTTCGGTCTCAGTGTATAATTTGAAAGCATTATAAAGCTTGATTTGTTTTTGCTCTGCTACTTTCAGTAGCTCTATTACTCTTTGTTACTCTAATATTATGTTTTTGTTAGATGTATAATCACAGCCTGCCTTGTTTGTGGGTGCGCTTGCAATAACCTTCAAAAAGATCATAAAAAAAAAGGTTGGGAACCACTGCTTTTATCCTTCATCAAGCACTAAACGACCACTTCCCAAACCCAGTTTTATCCTGTACTTCTCTAGTCAGGAGCATGTGTAAAAAGTGCAAGGCTGCCTGGTCAACGTGGAGCTCATATAGGAGGAAAAGGGTGTGGCCCATATCGCGGTTCCTGGAGTGTGCAGCGACTGCCGAAGAGTACTTGGGTTGCCGGCGGCTCCTGAGGGGGCGCTAAGGATGCAGAAATGCCGCGGGCGTTGCCGTAGGTCCCTTGTTACAGCTGCTGCTTGTGACGGGCGGAGGCGATGTCCCACACGAGTCCTGCCGAAGGTAGACGTAGATGGGGCACCACAATGAAACGTGCTTAGAAGATGAAGCGTCAGGAGTCCCTCTGGAACATTGGTTGATGGAGACAACGAAGGGCGGCTTGAGTCTGGAGTCACCTCGCCAAGATCGCAGGTACCGAATTGGTACACTTGTTGTCTATTGGTGAAGGAACTGCCTTGCTGCGGTTATGAACGGGTATTCAAGAAGCGACGAGGACAGCTCTGGGAGGAGTACCTATTCTCAAAGAGAATCGGAGACGTTGAAGTCGAATCTCGCAAGCCTCTGACCTTCTCCAAGCTGGTGGACTTGAGATTAAGTCCGTAAGAGCGGCGCTTCTTATGGAAAGTGTCACTTCATCTATAATTACAGATGCGGCATTTGACCTGCAATCGCCGACATCGAGTGTAGGTGTGAGGGATCAGTACTACAGGTGCAGATGTGAGGATGGGCCACCAAATATTCTTCAGAGGATTATTAGTTCAGGTGAGGACACGAGATGACCCCTGTTAACGTCGACGTCATTAAGGTGACCTTGGGATCACTACAATACCACTAGTGGTTTAGGATCTAGTTTGCCGATATGTCTGTCCGTATTTACACTCCTGGGTGAAACTTCGGTAACGAAATGTCACTCAGTCGCGATAATTGAATCTAATGTAATTATGGTATCTTTCCTCTTGCTGATTAAATCAGATATTTTGGTGTCGTCCGCAAACATTTACTTACTGGAATCTACAAGGTCCGATTGGTATATCACTTATAAAGATAACGAAGGGTGATGGTCCAAGCTCCAACGAATACGATACTCCTCATGTCAATTGACCAATTTGGACATTTATCTTTACTAGTTGTACTTTGTCACTTAGAAAACATTAAATGCATCCATTTTCTTCATTAGATACTTAGATGGGACTAGTGCTGTAATGGATGGGAGGAAACTGCACGTCCATACGGCCTATACCCATTTTAAGATTTTTTGTATGGTGTAAAGCCGAGAAATATCCAGGATATACGTAGGCGTGAGGCATATGACTGCTCATTTTTCTGAAATTAACAAAATCTACTTAAATTCATTTGAGCGAAATTCCCAGAAATGTCCTCTTGATGGTTTATAATGTCATGTAAAATGCATGATATTCAACTTGTGTCCCTCTGTATATATTAATTATATGTCGATAAACATTGCGAATTTGAATTGGATTGTGCATTTCTGCTGACCAGGTAACGCTGCAGTTACTGTTGTTTGAGGTTAAACCTCCCTTCATCACAGAAGGTGCGGGCCCTGTGCTCTAGGGCTGACCGCCGTTGGTGGGGGACCTAAGCACTGGGCCTATGAGGCTGGGCTTGTTATCCCACCCCCTACCCTTACGAGAGCCAGGCTCCCTCTGCAGCGCTGCTCCCAACCCGTTATGATAATAGATATCTCCGGTTCTTAAGTAAGTTAGTGGCAATGGCAGCACAATGCTTTAAAACTTAGCCAGTCACATACATGGTCAGCTCAAGCTTTCTGTGAACATCTTTCTCGGACCATAAGAAAGAAGTCATTGTTATAGTAAGGTGGTAAATGTCTCGAGTGCAATAATCTAGTCTATGATGAACCGATTCTTACACGATTTTGTATTTGCTTCTGATGGTCTGTCTAATATCACTACTCTGATAACAGATACGACTTTTAAACTGTTTGGTATTTATGTCGAGAGTGCTGTGGTACAGGTGATATAGGTTCATTTCTTCTTGGATAAACAGGAGTTGCTATGTGTAAAAAACAGAGAAATCTTAAATTTCCATTTTTAACTGTAATACCGGCTGAAAAGACACGACTTCATATCTATCAGTGGTATAATGTGGGAAGAAGAAAAAATGTCATGAAATGCAAGTACCCAACTAGTGTAATGCAAAGGGGGTATTCATTAACAGAGGTCGTGTGCTCCAAAAATATTCATAATGACGATGAAAAAAGACGAGACATAACGAGCATTCCTCAATCCTATAGAAATACGTATTTCACTGCTGAAGTAGATGATGCGTCCTTCGGGAGTACAGCGTGAGGTCTAGCCCCGGGCCCATTCACACTGCTCAGTTTGTAATTAAGAACTGACGTTCAATGTGCATGAACTTAGTCACTGTTCAACTCCATTCATCAGACAACTGGAACGTACGGATCAACTATATCGCAAGCAGTTTTTAAATTCCCGAAAGATTCGGAAATAGACATTTAAAGGCAAAAGAACTCGGTGTCTTCAGAGGTTTGATGCTATAAGACGACCGAAAAGTACAGGAGATTTGCGGATATGGTTTCACTGCTACTCTTAACGTTTCATTGCGCAAAAGACTATGTGACTTCACAATAATCCATAGCAAATCGTCGCTTGTCTACCTACCTTGCTCTGTGGTTGATTGGTTGGTTGGTTGGGTTTCACGGCCAGCGACCTATGAGGAAGGTCAGTAGGCCTGCTCTTTGATATGGAGTCTCGAAGGCTTTGGCGGAGATGAAATCTTCATGTCTTACCAGCTGAATTTAGCGATGCGAGAGTTTATCAGATATCACACGTCTGTACCAGGAGGTCCGGAAAGTGTAAGAAGAGCCTTCATACTCATAAATGAGTCTTAAAAGCTCTTCACAAGTGAAATGGGTGCCGTAGAATCGCTTTTGTTCATTAGCTTAATTGGCCTGCCATCGTGTCTTTCGACCACTGAGCCCTTTACCAAGGAATGGATGAAGCACCATAGGACTACAAGACAAGGTGGTCAAAAGCATACAGGAATTGTCTCCACTCAGTCTGAGGGTGTGATAAACGAAAGTACTCACAGTTCTCATTTTCTCTTTCCAGTGGTGATTGCGCATATATCTCATCGCGGTGAAGTGAAGGCTCTGCAGGAATTGTCAAATATATAATAGGTACCAATTGTGCAAGCAGCTAAGGGAGAAAAAAAAATTACCAATTCAGTAGCGTGTGGAACGGTAGTACATGCTATAGAGTCCTTGTAATTAAAATCTTGATTTGCAGTAGTCGATTTCTTTATGTAATATGACTAAGACATTCAAAAGTTGAATAAATGGTGACTTTTCAGATAAAACCATATTGTCCATCAGCGAAATTCACAGGCTTATAATTACTACTATGTTTGTTTAACCTTTCTTAAAAATCACACTGACCTGCTTTTTCTCCTCTTAACTTTCTGAAATCACTTTCTGAAGAAATTGCGTATGTTTAATGTTAGGTAGTAGCATTGTATTGTTTGATAGTTCTTGTAGTATTCAAAGATAAACTTTGTATGGTTCAGGAGGTATGTCTGTTGCATGTGTTTATTATTTCCGCCGTACTCTCTTGATTTTAGATTTCAGGTATCAAAAATATTTTGCTCAAGAGATAAGGTACAAGAATGATCCTCAAGGGATCGCGTAATTCTACAGATAAAGTTATAACCTAGGTGCCAAGTACTTATATTTCCATTATATTTCATCTATTTTCCTATTGTTACACATCCATTAAATTTACTTGGTAAGATGATTAATCTGTGCATTTCTAGATTCCTTAAGTAACTTGCGTTACAGTACAAAATGAGGAAAGGAATGGGATCTGGATATTCAACTTATTCTATATACTTTATCTTGCTCTCTTCTCACTTCTCTAAGTTTCTAGTAATATTTGTAACCAAATCTTAACTTTGTAAACAGTAAGTCCTTCCACCTACTCCTATCTTTCCCATATATAAAGTTTTATGCTCTTAAGAACATATTCATAATGTTTCAGTGTTTCACTCCTCTTAGTATTTGGACGTCTTATTTTCATGGCCAGTGTGACTGGCTTGGTCCGATGAAGATGTTTTATATGTCACCCTCTCAAGGATATGTATGACTTATCTTAGGGGTTGTATCGTACTTTATCAGCCCTATGGAATGAGCAACGGAGTTAAAGATAAGATATGTGTGTTTTATCTCTACATCTAATTGGGGAAACCGTTAAACACTTCCTCGACATTTTCCTACTTCATACGTGCCTCATTTTCGTCACACATGGATTTTTTTCACATGTTTATGAAAATCATACATATCATATTTAATCCATTAAACGATACTCAAATTATATAAGGGAAATATTTTATGCTAACCGGTATAACATTAGGTGACCGCAATCCACTTAGCTTTTGTTGTCGGTGTAAATCTCTAAAAATTTAGTCCACTGAGAAGAGCATGATATTCTTAAATACTCGTATAGATTTCTTGAGAAAATAGTGAATATCCGATAGAGCGAATATTGTAATATGCGAGTTCCATGAAGTAGATATGTATGTTTGCGTACTTGAGCTACGGAAGGTGATTCATGGTGAAATTTCCATCCGTATTACCAGTATTCGCAAGAGAATAAGATTATGTTCTTCACATACTTAAGATTTGATGTAGAAGATGATAAAAGTGACAGTGCAGGTGAATATCGGGATGTAAATAAAGAAATGCGCAGTGCGAGTGTCATTAGAGAGAAGTTGCTCGTCTTCCCGTGTTCTGTGACCAGGTATGGCTTGGACCTTGTTGGGGTGTGCTTCTCTTTGCCGATATTCCTCACTGTAAGGCGCACTTTCCTGCTCTAACTTCTAGTGCCTGCTCGACACATGACTTCCTAAAGCCGGCTAGAACTTTTGGTTCAAGAAAAGGGGGCCGATATGATTAGCTGGGGTTCACGAGATGGTAAACAAGCGGCATGTGAGCTGTGGGGGAATTTATTTTCCTGTGATGTAATTAAAAAAAGAAAAACAACTCAGTGTCTGGTTAACCCCAGGAGAGAATTGTGATCGGGGAGGACTCGTATCCTCTGGTTGACCTGCGAGAGGACAGTTGACCCCGAGGAATTGTGTCGTTGGGAAATATGGATGTGTTCTGGCTCGGGGGGGAAGTTGATGACCTGCCAGTGATCTTGGTGGGTCAGCTGACGGGGGACCTGCCTGGTTCACCCAACACCCCCAGGTGGACCTGTGATCACCCCTTGCAAACGGATCATTAAACTCCGCAGATGTGAAAGGATGAGAACTGGAGACTATAATGACCAGTGTCAGATGCTGGGGCGAGCGTGTGTGGGTCACACTTGTGTAGAAAAATGAGGGTTACCCCATTTTTTTTCGGTGCATGTAATCTGCCCATGTGTGATTTGATGGAAAGAAAATAGATTTGCATGGGTGAACTAATTAAAGTGAACACTGTTTTTGGTGCTGTGTTAATATGTATATACATATATTTTTTTTTTGGTGTGTAGCCTTATAGTTGTGAATATATTTTTGTGGTGGGGTTACTGCAAATGTAGAAACTTCCTGAAATTTGGGATTAATTTGTTTTATTCTTTGCTAGTCCAGCAACAGAATCATTGTGTAGGCTTAGAGTTTTAGTCTCCTTGAGAGTGATAGCCATTTAGAGGCTTCTCTTTAACACATATCTAATATGGTGAATTATTGGAACATCAGGTAAAGTGTTCACAGCCTGAAGTAATGGATTGTTTTTTCTAGCAGACGTTAAAGATTTTTTTGTAGGTTACATGAAGTTGGTTTATTTGTTAAAAGTATCATATAGCTCCTCATTTTTTTTAGCTATGGATATTAGGTGATTTTTTTTTTTTTGCAGTGCTGGTTTGTTCAGGGAATACAATATTTTTTGGAGCATTATTTGAGATTTTATTCTATAAAATGATATTAAACAAGTTCTTCTTAGAGAGGGTTATGTGTACCTGGTGAAATATAGGATTAATACAATTATTAGTAAATACACTTGTCGAAAGTCATATGCGCCAATGAAATCCTCTCAGAATCTCCCTAGCAGTGAAGATTTCTCCTACAGTTCAATATTTTATTCAAAATATACCACTTCGCACTTCAGTTTGTCACTTGTCTTTACTGGTCTTCCGAGTTTGGCCATATCGAACCTTTAAGGGTGGATTGTTACCAGAAGGAAGAAAATATGTCTTGATGATGAAACTAGTCTAGCCAGCACATGTTTTAGACACACTGTCCTGCTTTCATGCATAAGAGCCTTTTCCTTCTGGAACAATTTATTAGAACCTATGTTTAATTACTGGTAGAGGAGAAATACTACTTGGAACAGAAACCCTAAAACTATTACTAAACAAGGACCTAGAGCAAAAGTTGTATTCCTCAACTCGCTTTACCATTAACTGTGGTGGCAAACCTTGTTATTGTTCTCTTAGAACTGTGACAAACTGCATGACACACAATATCCCCACCACGGGCAAGTAATAGGATTTGTTCTTCAAGAATACCCTTATTTTAGGAATCCTCCCCTCCTGTTTTACTTTTCCTAAAGAAGGAACAGAGAAGGGGCTCAAGTGAGGATTTTTTCCTTTCAGGCTCATTCATCTGTCCTTGATGCCACCTCGATAAAGCGGGAAGTGGCAAATATGTATGGGGGGAAAAAATATATGAAGTGCTGGCTCACTACGCAGGTGTCACTAACCAACCTGAAACCCAGGTGGGTAGTACTGGTAATATATCTCTCTGGTTGTAGGCTGCCTATGAACTACTACCTACTTATACAAGACTGGTATTCATAAACTTTAAATACCACCAAAATGCAGGAAGATTGCATTAGAATTGGTTAGTTACACCTGTAACATCGTAGAAGTGGCAGTTAACTAATGATTTTTGTGCACATCAACAATAATGCTGATCTGTCTTTATTTTTAGGAATTTGTTTTGGAATTTTTAACCTACTGATGACATGCCATACTTTCTGATGTCTGAAAATAGGGGTTTTTAAAGGCCAAAAAGAAATTTACTCGTACGAATTAAAAACCATAAAAGAAAAATAAAGGAACCAAGAAGCAGGTGATACAGTCCTCCTATTACCCATGGAGAAATAAACACTTAATAGGAGTGTATTACAGTATGAAGATAGTGGTAAGCATTGTCTTGCCATGTGGCACCTAATTCTTTTCATATCAGCACATTCTGGACCTGCTACTGATACCTCTTATATAAGTACCCATGCAGTATGTTTCCATTGCTTTTGAAGATGTGTATGGTACATAGTACGGGTGTCCAAGTTTCTTAAGTAGTGGGCCACATGATCAGAGATTCATATGTGTGCAGGCTACACAGATTTTTTATTGATTACAGTTGTGAAGTATAGCCTGTAAGCTATTCTGAATATGTGCTTTTTAGCAGTAATACGAAAGCAGTTCAAAAAAATAGTTTAATCTTTCATATAAAAATGCACAGTTACAGGCCTAATGCTAGTCAGTGATCCAAGCCTGCTAACATGGCCCCTAGCAGCATTTATTTTCACAATGCCATGGTGAACAGGTGTTTAAGCCCTACTGGCCTACTAGATTATGTGAACTAGCTAACTACGAAAAGAAAATTGCCGAAAATCTCAGAAGGGCCACATGTTAGATGCCTATAGCGTGTAGTTTAATGTCGGTTTTTAGATGGTGTTTAGTATTATGGGATATCCCATGAGACACCCACTGTCAACAAATTGTAAACAAATGTGGATAGGGAGCTGTGGTTTTGGTGCATTACACTTGGCAGCTAGAGACTGAGTGCGAACGAATGTGGCCTTTTTTGTCCTTTCCTGGCAATACCTCACAGAAACGGGGTGGAATGCTATTTCCTGGGTGACAGGGTAGTGACAGGAATGGATGAAGGCAAGCAGGTATGAATATGTACATCTGTATATATGTATATGTCCGTTTATGTATATGTATGTATATGGGCGTTATGTATATATATATATGTGTATATGAGTGGTTGGGCCATTCTTCGTCTGTTTCCTGGTGCTACCTCACTAACGCGGGAAACAGCGATTAAGTATAATGAATGAATATAGATAAACAACTGAATGAATCTGCTACTCTACTACTGCTCAGTTGCTGCTACCAGACTGTGTCAATTAGTCTGCTATATGTGCACCCATGTAGCCTAATCTGGACAGTGCATAATGATTTGCATTTGATGATACTGGAAATTATCAAGATAGATGATATGTTGGTACAACAAATAGTTTTTAACTGCTGTAGGGTAGGCGTATTCTAGAAATTCCATCTTGGTGAAAGAAAATGCTCATAATTGATTAGCTTTCATAAGTACAGTAAACCCTAGATTCAACACACTAATCAGGGGAGGGGGTGTCCGTTAATGCTGTTAGCCCATTAAATCAAGAATGTAATGTATGGGCCATTTTTTGATACAATATGCAGTTCAGATGCTTTCTTTTAAGTCCTCTGTCACTTGATGCCATTTTGAATTGTAAGGATTGCAGAATTATTTAAAAACTAAAGTCACAATTCTCTGTATGCAACCCGACAGCACGGTAGCTTGAGGCAAACTGAGATCCAAATAAAGCAAATATATCCCACATTACCAAAAGCAAGTGTGGTATGAAATGCACGTGTTACAGCATTTGAGTTTTTTATTGATTATATCATTTAGTATTAATTAATGCATTATTATTTGCCCAGTCCTTTAAATCTGAAATCTGTTAAATTGGGGTCTATTAAATCACAAGTTTATGTTATCATCTTTTTGTAGATCTGGTCCAGTGCCTGAAGTGGGTTTGAATGATGCATTTGACACTTCTCAGTACCAGAGGAGGATAAGGAAGTTATGTTTCTTTTTATTGAGCTTGTTTTCTTATTGTGCTCATTTTTCATGCACATGCAAAGTGGTGGTGGTAGATAACATAGATACATTAGGAAATGTTACACTTTTCACACAAGAATTCATTGTGAGGGAGATTAGCTGGCATGTGTGGGGAGGTTATCAAAAGATTTATTTATACTCCAATTTGATACACAAGCACAGCAATTTTGGTGAATAACCTGATTATGTATAGAAATATTACAACTTTCACACTACACATAGGCCTAAGTGTGAGGAGATCAAGTGGCTAGTATATTTGGGGAGGATATTGCAGGTGTTTTTTCTGTCCTATTATATTATACCTCTCATCTGATACTAGAGGATTGCATAGAGAAAATGAGGGGCAATTTTTATGTAAATTCTTTTATGAGCATGAGTTTATGGGGGATGCCTCCTAAGTTATTCTTCTTTGATTTACTAAGTATTTTCTCAGGATCACCTGCATGCATGACCTTTGGAGAGATGACCTTGCACTTATAATGATGGTTCTAAGGATACTGATGATAGCAGAATTTTATCCTGCACCTTAGCAATGAAAGAGACTTTTATAGGCTACTGGATAGTTAGACAGAGGTAGGAAGAATCTGAACATCAATTGATATTGTTTGCTCTTTCCTTAGAGGACAGGCATTAGTGAAGCCTATCAAATGTTGTGACATATTTGAGTATATAATAAGCTATCATGGATCTTGTTGAGTCCATACAAATGAGAATGATTACATGAGGACATGGATGATTGAATAACTAACATGTTCTCCAACTGAAGTCATCAATAATGTTTGATGTTCTTCTTGCGCAGTTGCTAAAGTCAAGATCACCAGAACAGCGTGCTTGCATTGCTAAGGGTAAGTTGAATTATAGTCTCAAGAACACCGGAATATATCTTGATTGCTGCTGCCAAAATATGTTGAATGGCCCCAGTTACTTCAGGAAATTGATTGAAAACTGCTTTATTGAAAAATCTATCCTTTATTATTTTGTACAGTTATATACAAGGGCTAACCAGTTTTGGTATGTGCTGGTATGGGGCAGTTGGCCTTAGTGAGCTCAGAGAAGTGCCCATGTTTTGTATCTTTGTATGGCACCTCTAAACTAAGGTATGCTGTGCTTGTGAGAGGATTAAGAGGGGTAGCCAGCTTGTTATTATGGTGTAGGTACTTACATCAAGACTTATATTGCATTTATTGTTCATGAAGAAATAGATAGAAATACATTTGAAACCAAAAATAAGATGCAAAGACTTTCAAAGATATTGTACGGAGTTCATAGCAATAACCATGGATGTTACAGTTTTTTTCACTTGAGCCAGAACTTTCAGATTTCTTTCCTTAAGCATACAACCCATCTTTCTTTTCTTTTTGTTGTGATTACATCCACACTTTTTCAGACACCCCAGTCTTCGAGGAGGATCGCTCCTCACTTTTTAAGATTCCGTTTTTAATTTTCCAAAAGGAGGAACAGAGCAGGGGGCCAAGTGAGGATATTTCCTCTAAGGCTCTGTCCTCTGTTCTTAATGCTACTTCGCTAAGGCATGGAATGTCAAGTATGTATGTAAAAAAAAAATATATATATATATATTTTTTTTTTTTTTCATACTATTCGCTATTTCCCGCGATAGCGAGGTAGCGTTAAGAACAGAGGACTGGGCCTTTGAGGGAATATATATATATATATATATATATATATATATATATATATATATATATTTTTTTTTTTTTCATACTATTCGCCATTTCCCGCGATAGCGAGGTAGCGTTAAGAACAGAGGACTGGGCCTTTGAGGGAATATCCTCACCTGGACCTCTTCTCTGTTCCTTCTTTTGGGGAAAAAAAAAAAAAAAAATATATATATATATAAATATATAATATACCTATGAGTCCACAGGGAAAATGAAACACGATAAGTTCCCAAGTGCACTTCCGTGTAATAATCACATCATCAAGGGAGACACAAGAGAGAATTATAACAGTCAGTTAATATACAATGAAGAGACATAGGTAGGACGCCATTTGGTAAACATGCGATTGTCCAAGACAATCGCATGTGTCAAAATTGGAGGGAACAAGGAGAAAAGGTAGACCAAATTGGAGATTTAAGGATGGAGTGAAAAAGATTTAGAGTGATCAGGGCCTGAACATGCAGGAGGGTGAAAGGTACACATGGGGTAGAATGAATTGGAACTATGTGGTTTACCATGGTTGTTGTGCAATCATTGGACTTAACCAGGGCATGTGAAGTGTCTTGAGGTGAACCATGGAAAGAGCTGTGGGGCCTGGTTGTGAGTAGGGAGCTGTGGTTTCATTGCAATACCCATGACATCTAGAGAATGGATATGAACTAAAGCAGCCTTTCTTCATGTGTTCCTAATGCTACCTTGCTAACGAGGGAAACAACGATCAAGTATGAAGAAAAGAAGAAAATGTGAGTGTACCTCCTGCACCAGGAGTTTCTTCTGTCTTTATGAGGCTCCTGCAGTGTTCAGGAAGTGGCCACATCTACCAGTTGGGACATAGGTCATAAGCATAGTGATATGTGAGAGTCTGTGTGCAGAGAGTGTTGGGCGATTGAGTAGCAAGTGGTCATTGTCGTCACTGTGATACTGTAGTTGCATCATGAGCATTAAGGGTTTTGTAATATGGTGAATTGGTACTTGTAACATAGGGATGAAAGATGTCCAGAGTGTAGATAGGAGAGTGTGGCTTGTGTTTGTCTGGGAAGTGTAGCTTCAGATGAGTGTATCTTTGTCAGGTTGAAGTTTAAGTTAAGAGCGACTTGAGTGCTTGTTGGGTTGTTTCATATGTATGTCTTTTGTTAGTGTTATATTTGTCAGGGTTGGGGGATCTCTGAGTAGTTGCTGAAGTGTGAGGCAGGGGCAAGTAATTGATTTCTACTTGGAGGTTAGTGACTAGTTAAGGAGAGAGAGAGAGAGAGAGAGAGAGAGAGAGAGAGAGAGAGAGAGAGAGAGAGAGAGAGAGAGAGAGAGAGAGATTTGATTAGAGCATTCAGTTGCCTCTGCCATCTCATCAAAGAATGAAAATAATGCATGTGTAGTTTAGAGGCATTTCTTTTACCTGATCAGCCATAACCAGTACAGCATTGGTTCGTGGGTAACTTCATTTGTAACAAGCTGTTTCTTTACAAAATCACTAGGTATTTTGAAATGCAAGAGTAGTTTTATTTTGAGGATTAGGAGGACTGAAGAAAGTTTGTTTTGATTTTTAGGCTTTATAATTTTTTCTTTTAATCTGTCCCATCCACTCTTTATTAAAAAGATTTCAAGTATTTTATGCACATCAATAAGATTTTGAGTATCCTATGCTCTTCCAGTAAGTTAGATGCATGGTGTAAATTATTGCAATGGAAAAAGAATTTTGTTATGCATATATCTACTGAATTATGTAGACTTTGGGAATAGTATTTTCACCTGTGCCAAGGGCAGCCTTTATGGGTATATCTGAATTTGCATTTGCCATCCAAGCTTTACAGTAAATAGGAATTATACTGGGTATTATCTGTGAAAAGAAAATTTGTTTAGTCAATGACTGTTTTTTTCTCATCTTGTTTCTTTTTGAAAAAGCACTTTTTTTCATTTTTATGACAAGTATTGTTTAACTACGCAGACCAAAATGTATGTCTTTCTTTGTCGACTCATTTTTTTCTTTTATGTGTATTATTTTCCTGTAATTGTAAGGGCCTTGGTGTAAGTTTTTGTATGTTCATGCATCTCACTGAGATAGCGTGTTCATCAGTAAAAGACTCGGTGCTTTCATATTAGTTGTAAACTTATGAAAATTTTATTTTCTGAGGACAAATAATTTTGGATCATAGTCTTTCACCTCAGTATTGGATCAGTATGTTGTATAAGTGGTGAGTGCTTTCCTGGGAGGCTGTGGAGTTATCCCTGTTCACAAAAGGAAAATGTATCTATTACTGAGGCATGTTTTTTCTTGTGGATGAAGTGTGTCATGCTTGTACTTTTCATTGGGGAAATGTGATTTTGTTTACCAAAAACAGCTTCTGTGTTTTTTCATTTCTCAGTGCAGAAGTGTTTAGTTCTGGATCATTTATTGTTTTTATTTTAGATATTTTCACAGACAATAATGTCTTTAGAATCATTTACTCTTGGCTTAGTTATAAGGTGAATGATGTTATATACTGGTGCCTTATATGTGCTGCATTTATTTACTCCTGTTTTTTTATTTCAGATGTATAGTAATGATATTGACTGTCAAACATTATGAATATGTTAAAAGTATCTTGAACAGTTAATTATGTGTGGATGGAAAAATCTGAATAGCAGCAACAAGAATCATCCTACGACAGTAAACTCTTAATCGTGCAGTATTGAATAATGTAAATATAATTGAAATTAGCGCATAGTGTTGATATAATGCAAGTGGACATTACTTGTATTTTTTATTAATGTGTTCTCATGTGGATATCTGTGTGATAGACATGAAACCATTATAGTAAAGGTGCTAAGACCACTTCTATATCCATGAAGTAGTTTTAAAATTGTGAGGTTTGGCAACGTGTGAGGCAGGTATCCCATGTGTGGGGTGGCGCGGGACACGGCAGGTGAGAGTGACATTGTGCCCCCCCTGGAGGCCGCCATGCCCCCGTCCATCACACTGGGATCTGATCCTCCCAAGCCTGCAACAGGCCCAGGTGATCACCCGCCTCCACAGGAGCCACTTGCAAAAAAAGATATACCTACAATCGACCTGTCCTGTGATGAGAATGATGACTTGCAAAAGGCGATTGCTCTCAGTCTTCAGGACCAGCAAGGTACTACTACACTGCAAGGTGTGTCAGCTGAGGATCAAGAGGTTTCTCGAGCCTTGGAGGCCAGTTTAAAGGAATCACAACCCCAGGCTACAATTGATCTTCTGAATCCACAGGAACGTAAACGACAACCTGGAGTTCCTGTAGGCCTGAAGAATATTGGCAACTCATGTTGGTTTAATGTAGTTATACAGCCACTTTTTCACATACCAGTATTTCGGGACTTGATTCTCAATTTTTCTGAAAATGGGGATGTTGATGAGCATATGGAGGAATCACAAAAATCCTCCCGACAACTTGTACCTGCTCTACGTAAACTGTTTTCTCTGATGATTGGTTCAGACAGGAAATACATTGACCCTACCCATGCAGTTAATATTTTTCAGGGGCAGGATATGAGGAAAAATGCTCAGCAGGATGTTTGTGAGTTTACCCATAAGCTATTAGAGAGACTGGAAGAGGAGTTTCAGCAGCTACTTAGAAGGCAAGGAGTGGAGAAGGAGAGCTCTGGGTGCCATGTCTCTAAAGATGCTGACTTTGACAATCCAATTATGAAACTTTTTTATGGTCAGTCAAAGAAGTTAATATGTGATGATGATAAAGGCCCCAAACAGGAAACATTTGGTCAATATCCCCTACATGTAATGAAATATGAAGACATACATGACAGTATATTGGCATCTATGGCTAGGTGTATGCCAAACACACTTGGAGATATTGTTGAACCAGTACAACAGGAAACTTGGTTTAAGATGTTGCCACCTGTTTTGATATTTTCTTTATCTCGCTATGAGTATTCCCATGAAAAGAAGAGAGCAGAGAAAGTTCATAATAAATTTGAATTTCCAGAATTCCTTTACATGGATCGCTATATGGAAATCAATAAGAAAAATATCAAAGAGAAACACATTAAAGTTGCTAAGTTGAGGGGAGAATTGAATAGTCTTACAAAGACTTTAGATAGATATCAAAAATATGGCAGTGGTGAAGCAAAATACCCTATTGGCGACATTCTCAAATACACCTTAGATTTTGCCCAAACTGGTCTGAATCCTGGACAGGAGGCAGAGGCTAATTCTGTCCCATCACCATCTATGATGGAAGTGGATGGGGTTGAATCATGTGAAAATGATGTGGAGATGGCTGATGCCCCAGAGGTAAAGAAAGGAGTAGAGGATAGTTGCACAGAGAAAGAGAGCAAACCTTCCTTGGTGATAAAAGGGGATGCAGTGGCAAATGATTTGATACTTAAGGAAGTTCAGGTGGAAAACAACATAACAGTCAAAGAAGAATCAAATAACCTTAGTTCCAATGATAGAGAAGTGGATGAGGAACCTCAGCAGATGCCGTCCCCCTCAAAGAGAATGAGGATACTACCTCCAGCACCACGAAACATAACTACTTCTGAGCTGTCTATATTACAGTCATGCCTTTCACGATGGCTTCAGGATATAAACTTACAAGTTGCAGAGCTCCGTCGATGTATCAATGAGCTCGAGCAACAGTTACGTCAAATGTATGATGAACCTTGCTTAAAACGGATTCCATATAGGTTACATGCTGTTGTAGTTCATGAAGGGCAAGCCTCAGGAGGTCACTACTGGGTATACACATTTGATAATTCTCATAAAACGTGGATGAAATTCAATGACATACAAGTTGTAGAGTCCAACTGGGAAGAGCTTTTACAGGACAGTGTTGGTGGGCAAAATAATGCCAGTGCTTACTGCCTTCTGTATATTGATGAGAGTCGTTACAATACGCTGTTTCCTGAAGCCCCAGAAAGCATAGAAACCATGATGAGCAACATTGCTATTGACCTTCAGGAATATGTCAAAAATGACAATTTGGCATTCATGAGGGAATTAGAAGAGTGGGATATGAAGCAGGAGAAAAGTGATCAAGGAAAGGATGCATCAGGGGTTTCACAGGATCAGCAAAGTGGTGGTGGTTCTTGGGATAATAGCTTGCAATTAGTACCAGTCACAGCACCCAACTCTCCGGATATCATCTGTGTTCAGGACTCAGATGAAGCTAGTTTTTTCACTGAGGTCCATACAATGCTTTCTCAAACTGTTTATGATGCCCTTACAAAGAATGATGAAAATGCATTGGAAAGAGACCGAGAAACTGTATTGAACAGTATCTTGTTCCATGAGTTTGTTCGCCTTCAACGTCTTGCTGATGCAAATGCTGATAATACACCTTATGGTGAACCATCAATTTTAGACTTTGGTGTATATCTCATCCGTAATAATGAAAATGTAGAATCCCTCTTGCAGTGGTATGGATGTGAGGTTGTTTTACATGTCGCACAGAATATAAGTGAGCGCACTCCATTAGTGGAGAGAGTGGCTGTAGAAGCTGCACAATACCTGCATCAGCTTCGTGACCAGCACCAGCGTACTGAAGGGCCAGAGTACCGTGGGTGGCGACTCCATTACCGCACTCTCATTGAGTGTGCATGGCATTTGGTCTGTGGCCATCGGCAGTATGTAAAGGGCAACTTAGAACGTGCTCTGCCCCTTTTGCTGCGAGCTTGTCATATTCATACAGAATTGAAGGAGCGACCACCATCAGGAGCTAGGAAGACACTAGATAGGCGAGTATTATGGAAGTACAGACGTGCATGCTTATTGGCTCTAAGTGAACAGCTTGTAGAAACATTTCTTAATGGAGAAGAAGAACAAGTTGGGGAAATTCCAGGAAATGTGATATCACTGGTTGTCCCAGCTTTGACACAGTTATGTGCTAGCAGTGTGGAAGAAGACAAGGCTACAGTAGATGAAGTACGTGCTCATTGGTGCCAGTTACTGGAAAGGGAACTTGGCTCACCAGCTAAGTCCAAGATGCTTGAACAAATATTGGAAGGGGTATTGAGTGGAGTTGGTGAAACCAAGGGAATATTACCGTTGCAGATTTCTCGTCCTCCAGCTGTTTTACCATTGTACAAGGAATATGTGGAGGCATGTAATGCCATCATGACAGCTTCAAGTAAACCCAAGGCACAGACAAGTGATTTGTGAAAGTACTGCTCCTTAGTCCCACACACAGGCCATTGTTTCAAGTGATAAGAGACATGATTCTGTGAAAATGCTTTAGTTATGTAAAGGACTGACTAAGACTGTGATAAAATTTTTGAAAGTGTTCTAAATATGAAAACACTTAGAAAAGCTTCCCTTTAGCTTTTTAGAAGTTAGTGTAAGTTAATCTAACCAAGTCATGAAAATTAGTTTAAGAAAAATTTGTACATATGTTATATTGTCACACATCCTCTAGAAAAAGGAACTGATATTAGCCTACCTAATGTTCCTGGTTAACACTTCAGATACCCTGCAATATGGGAAATGCTTTTGCCACCTGTAGAGTGCGTGCTGACCAATAGTGGGAAAGTTTGTTTTGGTATTTATTTATTTTTTTATTTTGTTTTTAATGCTTGGGCACCTCTACACCCTACCTTCCTTGTCACTGTTGGGGGAAATGTGCCATCAGATGCTGTCAAGTTAAGATTGAAAAATAATCTTTCAACCAGATAATAAGTGCATCATGGAAGAAAGAAGAATGTTAAAGAACGACTCATGATCATCTGAGGAAAGACCAAGTGGATGCTGTTGCCTTAACGTAAGTGTCATTGTTGACTGATATTGAGCTTGGGATTTTCTCATGTTTACTGTAAAAAGTGTACTCTTATAATTATAATAAAGTGTTAGGAGTTTAGTGATGATGATGGTGCCATTGGTTGTGTTTTTTACACTGCTGTATATCTAAAGCATTATTGCTTTATTTTTTTTAAATGTTTTAAGGTTAGTGTGTCTGAGATGCAAGTCATTGTCAAGTTTAATTGTATTTGATTCTATGAATGTGAGCATAAAGACAATAAATCTTTTTCTTTCTGTGGTCTGTACTGGGAGCATGAGATTTTTTTTCTCTGGGAATCTATGGGTTAGGGCCCTCCCAGCACCTGTGATTCCAGTAAGGAGGCAATAGCTGATAAGTTTAAGAGTGCACTGAACAAGTATGTTCAGTGCTTCATAAGCTAAATTTTTATTTTTGCATTAATATTCTTCAACTGGACAGAAAGATTCAGTAAACCATTCAGAAAAATGCTTTGCATGATCCAGGCATTCTATTTAGAATGCCCTTCATAGCCCTGGGATTTTCTGAATGAAACACTTGCAAGGGCTTAATTGTCCTTGCTGATGAATGTCTTGGCTATTATACTCTTCCAAATCCCAGTTTCATTCACATTAACACTTTTCCTCATAAATGTCTGTCAGTTATTACGTCTAGCTAACTGCATGGGCCCTTCAGACCTCAGCAAGGAAAGATGGCTAGTGTAAGTAGGTCATTTTACTTATTTCATCTCCTTACCCGCCCCATCATGTATGAATCTGAAAAATTCATAGTTTATGAGATAGGTGAAGAACTATAAGATAGTATTTACAACATTATCGATAGATATTAGTGCTCTCCTTTAAGGTGATCTTCGTCTGATGATATGCAATTGTCCCAATGTTTCTGCCAGTTTTGGAAGCAAAACTGGAATATTTCAGCTGTGAACTGACTACGTCCAGCTTTCACATTGTTATGGATGGTTGGAATGTCATCAAATCTTCTACCTTTCAGCTTTAGTGTGATTGATGAGAACAGAAGAAATCACATTGGGTGAGGACTGGTGAATATGGAGGATGTCATGTAATAGGAATATATTTTTCATACAAAAAAACTCTTGAATGGAGATATCAGTGTGTGTAAGAGAGCATTGTCTTTTTGCAGAAACCATTGACCATTTTCAAACAGCTGGTGGCAGTTTCTCAACTTCATCATTTAGTTGGATCAGATTTACTGTTTGACCACTTTGTACAAATTCATACACAACTTCCATATTGCCACCTTAAATAGACGAAGTCTTACTACTCACTGATTACACTAGCTGTCTTATTATTAGCAGACAGCCTCATAAATCATAAAGATGTAATGGAAGCTGTGAGACCTCTTATCTCTTGTGGTGTACAATTGTAGTGTTTAGCCTTTCCCCCTATGTGAAAAAAGAATTGATAGTAATAATATGTTAAAAGTGCACAGAATATAAAAAAAGATATTATTTGTTGTGCCCTAACCATTCCTTGTTTAGAGAAACACTTTATATGCCAGATTGGTTAATCCAATTATGCAACAAATTTTGTGATGTTTCTTATTTACTGTACATGCTTAGGTGTATAGAAATCTCAAAACCATTATATATTTTCACTAATTGATAGTTAAGGATTCCTAGTTAAGGAAATGGTGGGCACTTTAGGTGTGGATGGACACCATATTGTGGCAAGTTCCTATAAAAGGCATACAGCTGCCTGCCATGGTCTTAAGCTGGTTACTGAGGCTGTCAGGAAGTTCCATTGACAAATTCTTTGTTTATTTTGCCATTATGGCCAGCCAACAGAGCCTACAGTGAATGCAGAATTCAACTTGTGGTGGGAGATTGTTTTTATCCCAGACTTTCATAGAACCTTGCTATAAAAGTGATATCCATAGTACTGTTTTGTCCCTGACATTCATTGAACTTTGCTATAAAAGTGATATCCATAGCACTGTTACACCCTTATTTACTCCAAAAGTTTGATCTTGCCTTGTCTTGTGTATTTCCCTTCAAATCATTATGTAGTGACAGCCTTCTTGATAATAGTATTCCAGTGATTGTGGTCACCAGTCCAGACTCAAAGGATATTTTATGTTTTCTCCAGTACATTGCACCTTTTTCTTCACGCTAGTTTAACTGTTAATTGATTTCCAGATAAAGAACAATATCTTCTTCTGTCTTTCTACCTTTGTTTTTCCAGATAGTGAGGCTCATGTAGATATAATTTAAGAGTATCATCAAACCTCCTAGGTACCTTTGATTTCACATCCAAAGTGATACTTTTATTCTTAGTACTTCCCTGAGCAACTTTAACACTCTTTGTGGACTCGGTGAAGTAGCTACACTTAATTTGGAGGCCATAAATAATGGGGAAGCTTGTCGACAAACTGAGGCAACATCAAGCCTTCAGCAACATGTTAGTGTTTACTAGCTGACTATGAGCGGGTGAGACATGAATTGAAACGTATTTTGCCAGTGGGAGGGATACAGATAGAAAAGTATGCATGATCAGCAAAAAGTTGCCTTATAAGTAAAGAGAATATTGTGTATTTTGAAATATCCTGATATTGTATTTTTAAAGAAAAAAGTTTCATACATTGAAGATTAAGGGATTTTCTTTTTGCTTTTAAGACTGTGAGCTCATATATGTCATTATTTAAGCTTGTACCCCATGACTATGAACCTATACATATCACTATTCAATCCAGTTCCCTAATTTTCAAATGCTATAATTGCAAAACACTGCAAAATTATTCAAACTGTTGCAAATCAGGGGATTCTTTTACTAGGTTGTAGATTAGCTGGCCTTCGTTGCTTGTGAAAGCACACCCATGAGAGAAGTATTCTTTCTTCAGGGATGGTATATTTCATTGGCTATATTCACACTGTGTATTTCTTGATGACTGTGCATACTGTGCATTTCTTGATGATTGTGCATACTGTGCATTTCGTGATTGTGCATATATTCACATACACTTGACAAACTCCTGTTCATCATTTGGAAAGCTTAATATTATGATGATGGTTACTGTACTGGCTTTGGTCATTGAAATAGTTTTGAAATTATTCAGGAAACACTTACTTATCAAAGTTGAAAATTAATGTGAATAAGAGCAAAGGGTTGAGGGACAAGTTAATTGGGATATAAGTTTGAATTGAGAAAAATTGGAGTAAGTGAAGTGTTTTAGATATCTGGGAGTGGACTTAGCAGCGAATGGAACCATGGAAGCGGAAGTGAGTCACAGGGTAGGGAGCAAAGGTTCTGGGAGTGATGAAGAATGGGTGGAAGGAGAGAACATTATCTTGGAGAGCAAAAATGAGTGTTTGAAGGAATAGTAGTTCCAACAATATTATGTGGTTGCAGGGCATGGGCTATGGATAGGGTTGTACGGAGGAGGGTGGATATGTTGGAAATGAGATGTTTGAGGGCAGCATGTGGTGTGAGATGGTTTGATCGAGTAAGTAATGAAGGGGTAAGAGAAGTGTGTGGAAATAAAAAGAGTGTGGTTGAGAGAGCAGAAAAGGGTGTGTTGAAATGGTTTGGTCATATGAAGAGAATGAGTTAGGAAAGATTGACTAAGAGGATATATGTGTCAGAGGTGGAGGGAGCATGGAAAAGTGGGAGACCAAATTGGAGGTGGAAGGATAGAGTGAAAAAGATTTTGAGTGATCGGGGCCTGGACATACAGGAGGGTGAGAGGAGTGCAAGGAATAGAGTAAATTGGAATGATGTGATACATCGGGGTTGATGTGCTGTCAGTGTACTGAACCGAGGCATGTGAAACATCTGGGATAAACCATGGAAAGCTGTGTGGGGCCTGGATGTGGATTGGGAGCTGTGGTTTTGATGCCTTACACATGACAGCTAGAGACTGAGTGTAAATAAATGTGGTCTTTTTTGTCTGTTTTCCTGGTGCTATCTCACTGAAGCAGGGGGTAGCAATACTGTTTCCTGACTGAAGCAGGGGGTAGCAATACTGTTTCCTGTAGGATGGGGTAGCACCAGGAAAGGATGAAGGCAAGCAAGTATGAATATGTATATGTGAGTGGATGGGCCTTTCTTCATCTGTTTCCTGGTGCTTCCTCACTGATGCGGGAAACAGCGATCAAGTATGATAAATAAGTATCAATATATATTAGAAAATGTGAAGTAAGGTAAGATTATTAGGTATAGAGATTTCTCTAGTGTTTGGAAACTTGTATTGCTACAATAGAATAGGACATAGTTTATTGATGATGCCAGACTATATTTTGTTGTAGTACATCATTTGATTTGAAAGATTTTTACCCTGATATCTTCGTGTTATGTCCACTTTTTTCCTATTTTATATTGTATTTCAAAGCTACTATATGAGTGCAGTATTTTTGTCTGTAATTAGTCTTTCCAGTATTTGCTACATGTTGCATTTATCTTGTTCAGGTCACACCATTCATGATGGGACGAAAAACAAAAGCAAGACTCAGGTCTCCATTATCAGTTCAACCATTAACACAAATTGATTCTCAAGTTGGTGACCATGTGGATTCTCTCTCTAATCATGATCTTGATACCAGTTTCAACTTGCGTGCTGCCCGTAGACAGAGTGCCCGCTTCCATCATCATAACACCTTATCACAGCTTCAGCCAATAACATCATTCTCACCCATGCAGGGTTAGTATTGTTTTATTATCATGTTTTTGTTTATTACCAGACAGGAATAGATTTTGTATACTTATCACTACTTTAGGTAAGGAGTATGTATTTCTCTGACCCCCTTTTTCATGTGTTGCTGATATCGGTTGCAACTTCCAAATTCAGGCAACCTTGCCCTTTTCTCAAACTGTGTGGTTGGGGCAGTGAACCCCAGTTTTACAGTATTAATGGCTACAAAAAGTGCTTTGCAAGATTGATTACAAATGTAGTTAACCCAAACTTGTTTTCACATATTAGTAAATGCCGCATAGTCTGTTTCTCCAAAAAAAGACCACACTCATTCACACTCAATCTCTAGCTGTCATGTGTAATGCACCGAAACCACAGCTCCCTATCCACATCCAGGCCCTACAGACCTTCCCATTGTTTACCCCAGACATTTCACATGCCCTGATTCAGTCCATTGACAGCACGTCAACCCTGGTATATCTCATTGTTCCAATTCATTCTATTCCTTGCACACCTCTCACCCTCTTGTATGTTCAGGCCCCAATTGCTCAAAATCTTTTTCACTCTATCCTTCCACCTCTAGTTTGGTCTCCTGCTTCTCCTTGTTCCCTCCACCTCTGACACATATATTGAATAGTATTAAGAAGTTTTGAATACTTTTAAGAACTTATATAATGGAAGTTTTATGTGCAGAGAGTATTCTGTGAAATGACTGTGTAGTTTGAAATAAATGTGGGAGTGCATCAGTGTTGTGCAGTGTTGCCATTGTTATTTGATGCCTTTACATATAGGGCATTGCATGAGGTGAGAATGAGATAGGGTAATTGCCATGGGTTACTTGAATAAGGAGAAAGAGAATAACAGTTGCCCCTTGAGCTATATGCAAATGATGTTTATCTATGTTGTTGATATATAAAGAGGGAAAATCTTGAAAATGAATGCAAATGAAAGTCAAATTGTAAGATTGTTTTATTGTGTAGAAATGAAAGTACTGAATGAGCTTTGAAATTTGGAAATAAAGTTTAGTTGGATGACAGTGGTAAAGTTATGTAGAAGGTAAACTTAGACAAGGGAGAAGAATTGGGTTTGCATTAAAAGCTCTGGTAAATGGAAGAAATAAAAGTGTAGAGTATGCATAAAAAGCATATCCCAATGCTCAACTTTGGCTGTTAAACTTGAGTATATACGGGTGTGGATGGGTTTGAAATATGAAGAGTACAGATGGTTGATTTGTTTAGTATTGTTGGATAGAGGAGGATAAACAGAAATGGAAATGATGTAGAATGTTATGTGGTGCAAAGAAGTCATTAGAAAGGTGCTTGATTAATGTCTTCTAAAATGATTTTGTCTTGTATGACATATGGCAGGTGATCATAAAGTACAAAGAAGAGATAACCTTCTAGAGAGACATATTAATGTAATGGGAGAATTGATCAGAGATAGAGATATTACAGATGGAAAATTTAGAGGAATGAATAGGGATTGATAGAAATTGTAATATTTTTTGATTGTGAGGTGATTTAATTGGAGACTGTGTTCTTACTTGCTGAATTACCTTAGTGTGTATGGTTAAAAAGTAGCAATGGCTTTTGTAAGTGTGGAGATCCATGTTTTACTTTTAACACATTAAGGATGGTTTGAAGATGAGTATTAGCGATGCTGCAAGGATTTATGAATGACCCATCCTCAAATATTGGGAATAGAGTAATGATGATGGATAAATAGATGGAATTTTGTTTAAAGGAAAATTAACTTTTCCCTCAAAATATAGTTTATGGGTTATTCACAGTTCATGAGATTTTGGTTTAAGAGTAAGGCCATATTGGGTTGAAAGTCTTATTTGTTGTTTTATTCATTATATACTGGGGTTAGGGGAGAAAGAATACTTCCCACGTATTCCCTGCATGTCGTAGAAGGCGACTAAAAGGGGAGGGAGCGGGGGGCTGGAAATCCTCCCCTCTTGTTTTTTTTTTTTATTTTCCAAAAGAAGGAACAGAGAAGGGGGCCAGGTGAGGATATTCCCTCAGAGGCCCAGTCCTCTGTTCTTAACGCTACCTTGCTAATGCGGGAATTGGCGAATAGTTTGAAAGAAAGAAAGATACTGGATTTCATGTTCATGCTGAACAATATACCAGGTCATCTCTTGTTAGATGGTGTCACTGAAATTAAATGAAAAGTGCTTAGATAGTTTGTGGCATTAATCTTTTTGTAATTGTTTACTGCTTCTTTATACATTGTTACACTTGTGTTTTCAAGTGATCTTCACTCATGCATATACTTTAAACAACCACCAGGCCATGGTGGTGATGCTGCAATTGGTGGTGGCTTGTCTACCAACATGAATCGTGGCATTGTCAGGAATAGTACAATCATAGAGATATTGATTCGTTTGCTCTGCCAAGAACGTGAGACTGATCCTAATAGAAGGGAAATGTTATTTAGAGGTGAGTAAATTTTGTTTGTTTTGTTTTGTTTATGCATTTACAGTTTCAAGTTCCTGTAAGTGAAGGTTATAGTATATAACATAGAGCCCATTTTTGAGTAACTTCCAGATTTTGCCATTAGTATGTAGAGTAATTAACATATTAACATCCAAGTTGAACTAAAAATTATTTCTAAGTAGATTATTTTTGATAGACGAAGAAAATGCTTAAGTTTATCGTTTCAATATTTGATCACTGTGTCTTAACCAGAGAGCGCTACAACTTTTGTTACTGTACTCGTAGAATTTTATGAAAGCTGTATTTCTGTAATGGAGAGGCTCAGTTTGTTACTGTACTTATAGAATTTTATGAAAGCTGTATTTCTGTAATGGAGAGGCTCAATTCTTTACAAAGAAGTGTGCTGAAAAAACAAATACTGTATTAGATTTTGATGCTTACTGGAAACAGACCTGAATCATGAGGTCCTTTGCCATCGTAGATCAATTGGTACAACTCAGCTAACACTTAGACTGTGAAGATTTAATTGAATTTTAATGATGTGGACTTTGTGGTGGTACCTTATCATTATAGTTTATCAATTTAGTCATGATTTTGACATTCATTTAAGCTTTTGTTTGTTCTACTTGAAAATATTTCCTTATGCATGTTATTGGTACATCATTGAGGAAAGAGTATTTGTTAATACAGTTCATCTAAAGAGGAAAAGAGGGAGTAGAAAGAAAGTACATACATGCCCCAGTAACTCATAAGTAGAGTTTTATCACATGATTTGAAAGAATAACTCACATAAGTAGAGTTTTATCTCATGATTTGAAAGAATAACTCACACAAGTAGAGTTTTATCTCATGCTTTGAAAGGGTGAGCATAACATCAATATGCTTGGTGTTTTAATGTTGCAACCAGCCTGGAACCAGCTAATACCTTAAGTTTAGTTGCTATGATTATAGTTTATTGTTTAGTTTCCTGTCTTTTGTTACAATTTGAGAATAGATAGCTATTATGGCAAATCTCGCTGTTTGTGTTTAATGTACTGAAATTATATTAATATCACACTGCATATATATAGTATTGTTTAACCATCCCTAGATTGTATACTCCAGTCCAACCAGTTTTGAAGAAGTCACTGTAATGAAAGATTGCCAATCAGAAGTAGAAGTTATAGAGTTATGAACATTTCCCTCACCCCTACACACCCCTTGGTACTATCTTACCAGCTCATGAGTGTCCCACAAACCATGGAATTTGTACTGTTTCTCTGCAGTAGATTTGCTGTGGGAAATGTGTGGTAACCCACAGAGTGATTATTAATGGGAAATGGCACTGATTTTATTTATTATCTCAGAGTGTGGATAGGAATTCCAATAAAAGATGTAAAGGATGGTGGTCACAGATTTTTATATTGAGGTAACAGTTTTAAGAATTTTTTTAAAGCTGAATAAGCTTTGTCTGTATTTTTCCGTGCTTTATATGTTCATTTTGGTGGTAATTAGGACTAATATGAATGATGATGAATAGGGTATAGGATAATAGATTAAATACTGGTGTGTTGTATGGACATTATTTAGTTCAGTGATCTTTGGCATAAGCAGGCTCTGAAAAACGTTCTCAAAAACATTTAGTTTGATGAAGCTATTAATATTGTTTATTTGGCTCTTACTGAGCTTCACTTTCCGAGAGCCAGATTAGATGTTTTGCTGTTAGGGCTTATAACTTTATTATGATGCCGTGTACATATATGCTTGGGAATGATGTCAGCCAGAAACTCTGTAGTAATGGTTACTTTTACACTTTACACAGTACATAAATGTATAGGTGCATGAATTAGATCTAGTACTAATAGCATTGGTTTACCTTTTAATCCTAACAAAAGCATGAAAAGCTGTTTCAGATTGATTTTGTATAATATATTTTCCAGTCTGTGTATTCACTGTTTCAATTAGACATTTTGAGAAATGAAGAATTGAGTCAACTAATCCAGATATGAATGTTAGAAAAAAGAAATAATAGAGAAAGCTAAAGAGGAAGGGAAAGAATGTTTTTGGAGTATACTTAGGGAGTAAGTCGTGGATTAGTTTCAGAGGAAGATCAAAGGAGGAAGTAACACATCTGCTGGAAGAGGAATTATGGAAACATGCAAAAGGAGTGTAAGGATGTGAGCCTCAGACTGATGTGAGTTAACATAAAGGTGATTCATGAGAGGTGTGTGATTGTGAGTGCTTATGCATCTGGGAGTGAGTGGAGTGAGAAAGAGAGATGAGGGTTTTGGGGCGAGTTGAATGAGCGTCAGCAATTTTGATGCAAGGGATCTAGTGATAGTGATGTGTGATGTGAGTGTCAAAGTGAATGAGGATGTGATTGAGGGGAATGAGGAACCATTGTGAATTAAACTGGCTTACTGTTTATGGAGTTGTGTGCTGAAAAATTATTGGGGATTAAGAATACCTGTTTTAAAAAGTAGGACATGTGTTGGTGAGTGGGTTGAATAGTGAGCAGGCATTATAAGATTATGTCTTATTGTTAGGCATGTTGCAGAGAGACTTGGATGTAAATATGCTAACAGGGGTAGATGGTGGGATGTCTGATAAGTTCTTGAGGGAGGCTAGATTGAAAGTTTGTAAGGGCTTTACAAAAAGAAGTAATTTTGATGGAAAGAGGATGGTGAAAGTGAGTGTGCCCGGAAAAGGCATGTGTGAGGAGATCCAAAAGAGATTTGCTAAAGAATGGTAAAGGCATAGGTGAACAAACTTAGTGCCATGGGTGAGGAATGGGAGTTATTTTCAGACATATGAAAAGCATGTGGCATGCAGAAAGTAAGATGCAGGCAATTGAGATAGGGCAGTAGGTGGAAGAATGAGGAGTTAAGTTGTAAGTGAGAAAGAGATGTATGGACATTACATGCTGTGGAGTGCGAGTAACTGGGAGGTGAACAAAAGGAAGCAGCAGAAGATCAAGAGGAAGGTGTAGGAGCTAGAAAAATGAGGGCAAATGATGAGCAATTTGGAGCATCAGCGAAGGTGGATGATGGGGAAGTGGTAAAATTCAAAGAAGACGAGAAAAAGGAGATAGAATGAGTATTTTGAAGGACTGTTGAATGTGTTAGATGATAAGGTGGCAGGTGTAAGGTGTTTTGGACATAGAGGAATGTAAAGCAAAAGAGTCATGACAAATGGTCTGGTGAAAAGAGAAGAGATAGCTAATGCCTTACATATGTTGAAGTATCTCAAGGTGAGGTGCATAAGGAACGACAAAATACCTCTGTAGTGTCATTATATCATTGTATAAAGGCAAGGGGGACGAGCGAATGTTCGAATTACAAAGGTTTAAGTTTATTGTGTGTACCTGGTAAGTTCTATGAGAGAGTGGTGATATGCATAGAGCATCAGACTGAGGATGAGTAATGTGGTTTTAGAATTGGTAGAGAAGTTGTGGATCAGGTGTTTGCATTGAATAATGTGTGCAAGACATGCCTAGAAGAGAAACAAAAGGATTTGTATGTGGCATTTATGGGTCTTGAGAAGGAGTGTTGTATGTCTAAATTAATTTGTCATTGATCACTTTTTCAAAACTTATCTCCATCTGAAGCAATATAGACAGTGTCCACATTTGTAGAACTAAGTCTTGTATGCTCTTGGTGTGAGTATTTTACCGAGCGAATTGCATTTGAGCGCTATCAAACTAGATTAGGTAGAACCCATTCCTGGAGTTACTTGAAAAGGATTTTCCTCACTTAAATACCATTCTGTAAAAACCTTGTATCATAATTGAATTGTGTTAATTTAAAATTTTGGGTACCTTGTTATAAGTCTTTTTGTCTACTTTTGGTCCCCATGCAGGGTGCAGGAGGTTGTAAACCAATCCCACTGTATTCATAATGAAGTATCTTGGATGTCCACTGTGAGCAACTACAACATTTTCAGCTAGGATATAGATGGGCTTTAATTATGAGCAGGATACCAATGGTTACTTTATTGTTAAGGAGAGTGTACCCTGGAATTGTGTATTCAGAAAGGAATATAGTTTTAATGTCAAACAGATTCAGAGGCACCAAACATAATTTTTTTTTACCTAAACAATTTGTCCTTTATGCTTATTTATCATTTTTGTAAACTTGCAACTGTTGTACAGATAGGTTAGGATAAGAGTGAGCCTTCATTAAAGATATGGCTTTTAAGTAAACCAGTTTGGTAATGAGGTATGAAGTGTTTCATTTTTCCAGTACACAGTTGCTCGTATTGATATATGAAATACCTTGAACAAATGATGCTGGTTCACATAAGTAATCAGATGATTGTGTGATTGATCAGGTAGTTTTGCTTTCCATGTTTCAGCTTTACTCTTATACATGTAAAGTAATTTAGTTGGTCTTGTGGCAGCATGGAAGGAGGTTGATTGGCTTACTTCTTAAAGTATATCTGAAGTAGAACGTCAGGACAGGAAATGTTTTAAATATAAGTTAGAGTTATCACAGAGATGCAGAATTGACATTCCATGTACCACATGAGTATCAGAAAGTATGTTAGTTTTTAGGACATTTCTAAATGTAGATTTACAGTATGGTGTTGAGTTTGTGAGGTAGAACCTGTGGTAAAGGGAGTGGAATTAACTTTTAGTTAACGATAAGATCCAGTTTCTTGATTTACTGCAGCTTCATTAGATGAGCTTGAATTTTCTTATTTTAATTGGCTTGATTTGTTGTATTCTTAACCATGTTTATTAATGATCACTTTATATAGGTAATTTGGTTTCATAATTTAGTCTAGGATTTGATTAACAGATCAGCCATGGCTTACATTTTTGTAGCTATCGCCTTTGAAGCATACAGAATTTCCTTTTACTATGCTTATTCCAGTTTTACATTATGATCATTTGTCTTGGTGGTGGTCTGCAGTTATCAAAGTCAGGAAGGGTGAACTTTCTTGTTGTGCATTGAAAGGGTTAATCCATTAATTTGGATGTATACCACCTTGCAGCTTTGTGTACAGTGATTGAGCAGAGTAACACCTCTTTCTACTCACCACTGCATGCCTACCCTCAGCTCCAAGATTTTCAGACTAACCTTATGGAAAAATTTGAAATGCTGTTTAAGAAAGCTCAGAAAGAAATTCCTTCAAACTCAGCAAGCATAGCTGTTCCAAGGTTAGTAATCATATTGTCTGCATGCTTATAATACAACATAGCTGAAAACTTGTTCTGTTGCTTCACAAGTGTATTTTCAAGTTTGATTCAACTTTTAGCAGTAATTGTGTATTGTACACTATATTAGACATGTAAGTTTAAGTAAAACTTCTTCAATTTATGAGTGAAAAGTCACCCTTGGAGAGACTATGTCATTAAGGGTACAGTCTCATCAAAGAAATTCTCACACCAATGTTGTCTACTTTTCCCTGCTGCTGTAATTAGTGCAGCCTTAGGCTACAGGAGTCAGTAGAAGGAGGTCCTAGGTAACATTGGGACTCTCTTAGAAATTGACACTAAGGTAATTATATATAAAATAGATAGAGAGAGAATGGTGTTACCAGACTTCATGTGTAAGGTTACATTGCAAGTTAAAGTCGACTTTGGTGAGGCTGTATCATTGGGAATATAGCCTCGTCAAAGAACTTTTCAATCAAAATGAGTCCATCATTTCCCTGCCACTGGAAGTAGCACAGCCTTGGAGCTGCAAGAGCTTAGGGAAAAGGGATCCTGGGTTAATTATGAATAAAGTAAGTAGAGGTTTGAATTCTTGTTGAACTATGAGTATTCATTACCTCAGCATTACTAAAACAAATTCACAGTTGAATAAATCTTCAGCAGTCAAGAAAAGTTTGCTTTTAGAGGAATCTACAGTGAAAGGAAATTTTGATTTTTGATTGACTGAAATATTGTAGTAGTTTTTGATATGAGAATGTTTGTTATTGAATATCAAATAGATATTTTTTACAGTCTTTTATGAATATTTGTATCTAGTACAGGTACACCTCTGATTTTCTGGCACTCTTGGCTCCAAAGCCTTTCTGGATTAACCATTTTGCTGGACCAACTGTGGTCATGTAATTATAATTCATCAACACACCTCTGGAGACCGCTTTTCTCCACACACTTTATTCATGGAAATTCCGTGATGCTTCTTGAATCTTTGAAGCCATCCTTCACTATAGTCACATTCATGTTGTAATTTAAGTTCTTTATGGAAAAACTTAGCCGGGTCCATTATCATGCTACTTGACAAGTCCACTCCATCACTCCTATGTTGTCAAAACCATTCCATCATCACTCGATCGTGCTCAGTACTCTTACCATCTTTCATAGTTTTTCTAATTGTCGTTTTCTTGTTGGAATCGCTGTCTGCCTAGAATTTCAATATTTTCTCCCTTTGCTTCTTTATATCATAAACAATTTATGAACCAATACTGTAGATGTCACACAGCTTACGCACCAAAACACCACAGTCCATTTTTTTCAACAATTCTACTTTATCTTGGATCGATATCATCTGGTGTTTATGTTTGACACCTTGACTAATACTCTCACATGTCTTAGAAGCCATAGCTAGGGTTAGATTTAAGCAAAATAAGCCAAGAATCTCACAAAATTGTTAAAGAAATTCTTGATAGTGAAAAAAGAATTACTTTAGAAGTACATTTTTCTATTAGTATGATTATCATTCTGATAATGTTTAGAAGTTTTGTATCTGTGTCAGTACAAAACACTAAAAAGTATAGGAGTGAGACCTAGATGTCATGTGACTTGCCAGTATATGTTATTTTTTTCATCTACTTTGAAAAATGTATGTATGATTATCATGTTTTGTTTTATAATCAGTGTGATTCACTGAAGATTTTATCACAACAGCAAAATTATAAAAGTGTAGAATTACCAACTGCACAAGTCAGATGCAGTGTTGTCAAGGACAGGTAGGTGATTGAAACACCCTAACAGATAAAATGGGCATTGTGCAGTATGTCCATGCTATACCTGAAGTGTTTGTTCAACAGCCAATTAACTTAAGTTGACTTTTGAACAACAGACAGTTGATGTGGGTGAAAAACAGTAGCCTATTGAACACAGATCCTGAATCTGAGGAATTCTCTAAAGTTTTTGAGGAAGAGTGACAGTAGGAGCATGAACGACAAAGGTGGCAGAATGAAAGACATCAATGAGGACAGAGGAAATGGAAAGAAGAGTTGGAAAAAGTTCCCAATGAATAAGAAAGGATTGCTTGAGAACAGAAAAAGTTACACTTTGTACTGCAAGAAAGACTGGCCAAGGCTGCTTAGAGACTTGTCTTGGAGTTGGCTTTTTTACAGCCCAGTGCACATGTTGCTTGTGATACTACCATTCAGAAAATTTCCAAGATGTAATCATATCAGGAGGGAACCAGACATTTGTAAAGCTTCCTTCCTTTAAAGTACATATAGCTAAATGCAGATAGAAAATTCCAGTAAAGAACTGTATGCTGACTGGTTCAGAGATTCAGTAGAGAGATTCAGGAAGTCAGATTAGCTGAAAGTGCTGCTTTTCTCCCAGACATTCTTAATTATCTTGGTAGGTCCACTCAGTATTATGAGACAGTGAAAGAGGTATTACTGAAAGCTTAAGGTCTCACTAAGTAGTAGGGTAAGTGCCAGTTTCATTTGAACAGGTTTGAAGCTTAATGAAAGTGCTACCCTATTTTCATCTGGACTGCGAGGCTACCTTGTAGACTGGTTCACTAAGGCCTGTATCCCAGACAGCAAGAAAGGTGTCGATGGTCGAAAATCTGATTTTGAGGATAGAATTGAGAGGTCATGTCTGGAGGCAATTAGTAGCCTAGTTAAGTTGAACTGAGTCACATCTCTTGCCCTCCGTAACTGAGGAAGCTGATGCTCATTTTGAGGTTTACAGTGATGTTACTGCCATCTAAAGCCACAGGAATCAACTTGTGTATCACAGAGTTGTTGTATTGACCCGTCAAGCCATCAGTCTGATCAGACCTTTTACTAAGGTTGTTCATAGACTACCATAACTCAGCACCAAGGCTGTTAACAGCCCAGCAAATCCTAGTAACAAGGCTTCCCACAGCCTTGCAATTCCATATCTTCATGTAAAATGACATGGTATGATTTTCAACATACTTTCCATAGTAAATAAGAGGGCTTTATATAGAAACTGGCACCCATAAAACCTGCTGTTACAGAAGCCCATCTCAGTCACTATGCAGATGCTCTTCTGTGCACCTCTAGTGACAATTATGGCACCACAATGTCTAGCTGTGACCATAGTGGCCAGTATTGTCAGCAGAAATTCATTTTAATTCCCAGCTTCTTACAGTTTACGGTTGTAATGAACTGGCTTTTATACATGAGTTCATAATTGTTTCTTATCCACACATTTCCTCAGCCTTTATGCATAGAATCCAGTGCATCTGATGGTAGACAGACGGATGCTACCTCTGAGGCCATTCCACACTCTGATTCAGGTTCCTACGGTTATCTCTTTCACTGCACTCATTTCACAGATGATGGACCTCATGACCCGTGCAGTCAGTGATGTATAAAGTGCTGCTGCACCCTGTTTCATTATAACCGTTTCAAGAGTTACTGCATCCCCAACTATCTTGTCAGACCCAATTTAGTTGAAAGAAGACTTGTTGTTTCCTCAGCACCTACTGGAACATAGCACCAATGCAAGTAAGTCCTCAGACAGAAACCGACAAGACAGCTGTAGCTACAATATTACCTATCATCACAGCAACCTTGCTCCTATTATTTCCCTTGCTGCTGTGCTTCAGGAGCCCTTTGCCAATATTGCTGTAGCAGCACCAACTCATGACAGGGGCCCACTGACTGCTGCTGCTGTTGCACTGGCAAAATACTGCTTGCTTCTTGCTGGTATACATGACGTCAGTACCCTACCACTATCCCTCAAGGAGCACTGCAGCTCTACAACAACAGCTACAACAACAGCAGCACATCACCAAATTGTTCACTCCTTGTTGGTGCATGTCAAAGAATATCATGCTCTACTGATGTCCCTCAAGCAGCATTACAACTATGCAATCACAACCAAAGAGTTAGTGATGGAAATGTCAGACTGAAAATTGTGTATACAAATGCTGATAGATATGTAATAAATGGGAAAGAGCTGGAATTTAGGGATTAAATTAGGTAAAATGTGCCCGATGTTATTGGAATTGTGGAGGTGAAGGTTACTTGAGAGATCCAACCTCTTATGCCCAGAGTTACATGAGAGTAAGGAGGGAAAGAGAAGGTGAAGGAGTGGGAGGATTGACCTTTCTAAATAAAGAAAGCCATATGTTACAGGAAATGATAAAAGAGGGCCCATGAAATAATGGAGGATAGTCCAGTCAGGCAATGTGTGGTGAGAGTGACTAGGAAAGATATGCATAGTGGTATTAATGAGATGTATACCTTCGGGCTATTAAAGAATTTCAGTGATCAGAACAAATATACAATAATAACAGTGATAGGGAATCTTGGAGACACAAGTTGTAGTGTATACAGAGGAATCTCTTATACAATCCAAGCATATCAGCAAACACATTAGGACAAGAGAGACTGATATATGATCATTGCTAGACCTTATCTTCACACATACTAGTATGGATATGGATAATATATAGCTGGTGCACTAGTTGGAAAAATTATTCATGTTTTGTTCAAGATTAACTTGTGGTAAATAGTAAGTTAAAAGAGCTGAGATGAGGCAAGGCATAAAGATGAGATATATTTGTAGAAACTTCATAAACCTCAGCAGTGTCTTTGGTAACATAGATTGTTGAAAATATGTGAAATTTGCAATGGAATAGGTATATGGGTATATCTAGCTTCAAATTTGGAGGAAATGTAAAGAAAGAGGGAAGAATGATGTAATAAAAGATATTAAAAAGCAAGGGAGGTTCGAGAACATGCATTTGCAAAGATGTAGTCACCAGTTCGAGAGAGGTTGGGATTAAACAACGTATGATTAAACAATTAGTTCAGCTAGAAACTTGTTAGAAAAAACGAGGAAATACTTTTATAGTGTAAAAGTGGTGGATGAATAAAGTAGAAAGACTGAGAACATGGTTGATGCAGACAACATAAAGAATTTTTAATTTAGCAGTTATATAAGATAGTCATTTACATACACCCCTTACCCCCAAGCACACTTACCCTGAGGCACAGCTGAGTTCTGTCAAGATTTGAAATTCTTACAAAAATACAAGAGTTTTCCTTTCATTTGTATCACAAGTTCAGGGATTGTTTACCTGTATTTAGGTGTTTCATGTTGTGATGCTATGTGTAAAAGTTCATAGCATTATCATATCTGACTTTTTTGGGAATAAGTATAATCTGACACTTCATGCAGTCTGTGTGAAAGAATGATTTTTCCAGGATGAGCACCTTGGCCAATCAACACTGTACACCACAAGGATTCAAACTTTTGCTGATATGATTGATTTCAGCTCGACTTCCATGATCATTTGACTGGTACACTTTGACTTGGCTTTAGTCTCTTCTGTCTACGATGATTCTTGGTCACTTTACCTCCAGGGTAACCGTTGATGTCAGTCTTGCTCTCAGTGCCAGAGTTCAGCAGCTGCTCAACGTTGCCCTGGATCCAGCATCAACATTCCCTCTAGACGATATCAACCTTTCTCTTTGATGCATTTCTTTGCAGCCACATGCACTGCTTTCCTGTCCAGTACATTGCCCAGCTTTGTATCCAGCTCGACATCTGCTCCACATGATGTTACTCAAGCAGCCCAGTGCTCTGCATGTGTCTCAGCAGCTTAGGATATGGCTTATGTCCATCAACACATTGTAACTGCCAATGGAAGACCATGTTACCACTTTGTCCAGTTGTACTTGACCAACAATAACCAGTGCAACATCACACTGATTTTACTTGCATGTGAGTCAAGAGATTTTTCGATGACATCTGTGGTCCTACTTGATGGAGTTTTCTTGTGTCAGTTGGGCTTGGTTTGTTACAGCTAGAATTCCCTTTGAGTCAGTAACTCTTGACTCAATTGCTCTTGAATCAGTAACTTGAATCAGTTAGCCTCGAGTCAGTAACTTTCAGTCCCAGATTTGAAAGTGAATTACTGAATTCTTTATGCTGCTCCTTGTTGTTGACTTCATCTTGCCAGGCACCATTAAAGCTAGACTTCATTCAGTGCCTGGTTGCAGACTTCTTATTATAGTAACTTGGCAGTGACGTTATGCAACTCAGTATTTTCTTTGCATTGTTACTATCACCCAGTATTATACTCTATTTCTTAGTACTGTACTACAATCTTATTGTCATGATCAGTATACTGTACTGCCCAGACTAGTTTTGTAGCATTTTGAATAAATAATGTCAACTGGATTACATTAATATGTGATGGCTTTCAGTGCAGAACTCCGTGTGATGTTCATCAGTATACTGTATAAGTGCTGTTTTGAGTTACTCAGTACTTTACTCTTACACATTACTATATTTGGTTACCTAAGGTTATATTTTGTTTCCCAGTGCTGTGATTATTATTCACTTGTATACTTTAATTAAGTGTGACATATCTAGCACATAACTGTCTCAGAGAGTGAATATTGGACCGTGATCCACCGATTATGTAAACTTTTTTACCCAGTGCTATAGTTATTATTCAGAGCTATACTTTAATTTGGTGTGATACTTTTGGCACATAGTTATCTGAGAGAGTGAATATTGGACAATGATCCACCGATTATGTTATTGTATGTTGTATTTTTTAATTGAACTCCATGATGTATTTTATTGTTATGCCTGAGGCAAGGCTAGGTGTATGTCTTATTTTGTCAGGGAGAAATGGTACCCCTTCTTGATCTAGTTTCTGTGTGAGAGTTATTTTTCTTTTCTTCCCATTTAATGTATATGTGTGTGTACATGTATGTAGATACATATAAGTTTGTGCATTGTAAATAAATACATGAAATACTTGTGTTTTGTTTATCTTTATTTATGCCCCTGCCATGTTCGACATTTATTAATCGTGTTCTACATTTTAGGCATTTAAGTTATTTCTACCTTGGCCTGACTAGGATTTAAGACACTTGCTATGGTAGGGGTCTCCCACCCAAGGTTTTTAATATTGATGTAGGCATACAGATATTGGAGTATCTTTCATATCATTCACCAGGAGCCTTTTATGTTCTTTTCAGAATGCTCAAGAAAATCAGTGCCAGTTTAAAGACCTTAGAGCTGTTCACTTACCAAGTTTGGACTGTTAAAGTGCTTAGTGTAAAATGAGGATGCTAGTCTCACTTGACATATTAACATTACATTTACATTAATGTAGATGCACTGGCTCACTTTAACACTGTGGATGTGTGCAAGTGAACATTCACTTTAAATACCTTATAAGTCTATCTGGCAGTTTTAACACCTACCATTGATATATGTTGGATAAACTGCATACACCCCTTTAGTTCACTTGCACACAACATAAACCTATGTTCACAGAGCTAAAGTGAACTAGGGTATCTGCATTAATGTGAATGCAGTTTAGTATTCCACTTTATACAATCAAGTTGATTAGTTAAGTTAGACTAGCATCCCCAGTAATGCCACACACTTTAAGAAAACATGTCTTGGCTGCAATCAGAATTGATTCCTCTTGCATCCTCATCTCATCATTTAGCCCTTAACAATTCATTCAAAGTATCTGACCATCACTTTCATTCTATCATGCATATTTTGTAAAGTTCTAGTCATGGACAAAAATGCTCATCAAGGCCATACCCAGGTTGAATTATTGAGAGGGGTAAAGAGATAGAGAAGTAAGGAAAAAGCAGAAATCTTGCCATTTAAAATAGGAAAGGCCATAATTGTTACAAAAGCCATGAAAATGTTGAAAGTTCTTGAGGTTTGCTTTATGGGGAAAGAAACATCACAGTGACTCACCTTGTAGTTTGCTTACTGAAAATTGCATATTCTATCTGTACTTTCAAGTACTATGACCAGATTTTGCCCAGATCTTGCTTGATCACTGAAACTGTTTTTGGTTGCTGCCGTGCTTGTTGTATAATTATCAAATTGCACCACAGAGAAGTCAGGAATCTTAAGCAATGGAAATTTCATATTGAAAGTAATGTATACATGTTGATGGATTAGAAGTAAATGCTAAAGAGCATGAATTTAGGGATTGTATTAGGGAAAGATGAGGGGGACCTGGTTGCAGATAGGGGGCTCTGGTTTCAGTGAATTATACATGACAACTAGAGGGTATGTGAGTAAATGAGGCTGTTTCTTCATTTGTTTCTGGCACTATCTTGCTGACAAGGGAAATGGTGAACATGTTTTAAAAAAAATAGGGAAAACACACATAATGATATTGGAATTGTAGAAACAATTTCTACCAAAGACATAGATCTCACTAGTTCTGACCAGCTGGGTACATAACAGTAAGCTGGGAAAGAAAAGTTAAAGTAGGGAGAGGATTGGCCCTCTTAATAAAGATAACCAAAAGTTTCGAGAAATGGAGGACAGTACATAAAGGGAAGTGTTATTGTAGTTATTATTGTATAATCCTCCAAAGAATTTCAATGATTCAGAACAAATATGTAATGATATCGCTGAAGGAACAGTTTGGATGACACAGCAGACAGAAAAAGCACACTTCACAGGGAAGGGAAAACATAATGGTGGATTTCAGTTGTAAAGAGATAGAGGGGAACTTAGATTCTCACAGGGACAGGGAATCTTGGAGATACAAATTTTTAGTATAAAGAAAATTTCATGTATTAACATGTCACTGAACACTAGAATAGAAACTGATGCTTCATCATTGCTAGACCTCATCTTCACACACTAGCATGGATATTGAGAATATTGTATGTGATACATCCATATTTCATGTGTGGCGGGGTGGCGATGGGAATGAATAAAGGCAGACAGTATGACTTATGTACATGTGTATATATGTATATGTCTGTATGTATATATATGTATACATTAAGATGTATAGGTATGTATATTTGCGTGTGTGGACGTGTATATATACATGTGTATGTGGGTGGGTTGGGCCATTCTTTCGTCTGTTTCCTTGCGCTACCTCGCTAACGCGGGAGACAGACAGCAACAAAGCAAAATAAAAAAATGAAAATATACATCCATTGGAAAAAGTGATCATATAATGCTCATGTGGTAGATGAGAAAGTTAAGAGAGTAGAGGTGAGATAAGACAAAAAGAGGTAATGTAATCATGGAAAATACTCAAACCTTGACAATTTCTATGATAACACAAATTGGGAAATGAAATTCAGTAACCAGGAACCAGGGCATTGTGGTACAATTGTCTGGAATTTCTAATGAAGGAATAGAAATATGGATACCTGTAGCCATAAATACAGATAGAAAGTTAGGAAAGAGAGATGACCTTTTTGAGAAAAGGTGTCAAAAAACAAGGGAGCTTTATGATGGGTTGTGGGGGAAGTTTTTAAAAAAATATTGAGATATTTAGAAAAGACATTAACATGATACTAAAGGATTTTTACCCATACAAGACTCATGGTCCAGAAAGTTTACCATATTTACTGGTGATGTGTGCAGATAAACTAGACAAACACCTTGAAATACTTTTCAAGATGTCACTGGAGAAAGACAAAGAGCCAAGGGAGTGGTGGAAAGGGCAAACATTATGCCTATCAATGAAAGAGGAGACTGGGAAGTGGTGATGAGCCACTGAACAATCTCTGATTAGTGTGGTCTGTAACGTACTGGAAAAGATATTCAGAAAGCACATGGAGTCCCTCTACAGAGTAGAAATTACCGAAGTGAAAGGCAATACATTCTTAGGGAAGGCAAGTCATGTGTAATGAACATTGCAGGTTTCTAAGAGAGTGTGGGCTTTGTCTTAGACAAAAGGGAAGGCTAGATGGATTGTTTATATCTCCACTGCCAGAAAGCTTTAGCCACAGTTCCACATGGGAGGCAGATTAAGAAGCAGGATCACCTGATTTTGATAAGGAGATTCCTCCTGTTACCTTAGTCAAAGGGAACAAAGGGCATGTAAGAACTGCCTTCTCCAAATGAGTGGAGGATACCACTGGTGTTTTACAGGGTTCTTCTCTGGGATTTCTATTCTTTGTAATTTTTTTTTAACATTGAAGGCTCCAGGCATGGACTAAAATCCACAGCAAGGCTGGGCTTTAATTGAAATATAGAGAGAATTATGAAATGGAAAAGGAAAAGACAAGGGAAAGTATTTACAGACTTTGGAGGAAGTGAAAGACTTGTCTTTGAAATGTGCCAGGTCTTAGTTATTGGGAAAAACATGAGAAGGTAGAGAGTTCCAAAACTGACATGTAGGGAAAGAAGCAGGTATTAAAGCGACCCTTTCTTCAGTTGCCAATGGTCACACAATAATCATGTGATGCAGTAGCTTTTTGAGTATTTTGTGGTCTAGCTAGTGGTGGGGCCACACAAGCAACCAACTCTCAGGAGCAAAAACCAAAGTAATACCTATTAGATATAATGTACAAAAGGCATAAAAATTGTATCTCTGTAATGTGAAATCATGCCTCGAAAGAAGTCATAAATTGTAATTAAGTGTATACACCTGGAAAAAATAATCACTGTAATTACACAGTTAAGGGAGAATCCATACACCCTGCATCCTCCAGCACCAACAGAGGAAAGTATTAATTTTTTAGGTATTTTTTTTAAATGAACTTCAAATTGAATATAGTTTTAAGGAAAGAAGACTTTTTTTTTTTACAGAGAAGGATGAAACAACAATGGAATACTGATGTTTGAGGGCTAAAACTCCATTTATCTTACTTTAACAGTTGTTTGGCTATGCCACAAGTCCCAGTATGGTCAGGAATTTGGTCTTTAACATATCATGATCCCAATGATTTTTTTGAAGAACAATTTCCATTTTTTACACATTTCATCCTTTATGATAAGTAATCCCCCTGACTTAGTACAGTCTCACATATCACACACATCTTATATTACAACTGATAAACTCATTTGAAATAGACTGTTATTCTCCCTTTAAATGAAAATAAATTTTCATTCATTCCTTTCGTGAGATCCTTATTTGCTTCTTCTGTCCTTTTAGCCATCATTTATTCTCGTAGCATTCCCTTCAGCAAAAAACCCTCATAACATATTAGGTGATACTGGTATGTTGTTCAAGCCCTGAGTCACAGGCATCATATTTGGTAATTGATTTCCAGAACTGGGATCACCTGTCTCAACCTTGCAGATGAGCAAAAGGACAGGAATCCTGGGGGTAGACTTGTTGCAACTACAGCCCAGGTTTATTAGTGTGTAATCATCTTTGTCTACTGAAATTATTTATAGAATATTTATGTAATGTTTGTGAATTGAGCCAACTCATATCTTGTGTAATCTCCTACAGGAAGATAATTTTTTGTTGGATTTCTTTTTGTAATGAACAATGTCAGTGCAGATTTCTTAATTTCTCTTTTTATGTCCTTAAAATCTTGTTTGGTAGAGTAGATATTATCACAAAAAGTTTATTATAGCTATAGCACTGAGATTAAAGAATACAGTATTTTGTTAGTAATGGTAGTACTGTTTCTTGAATATACTGTATAAATGTCACTGTGTTTAATACAAATTTTTATTCCCATAGCCTGCATCTTCCAGCAAGTCTACTAATTTGTTCAACACTTCCAAGTTTATACCATATGGATGATCGTTATGCTCGGGAGTTTATAGAACTGGAGGTACTGGGAAGAGGAGGCTTTGGGGTTGTTGTTAAGGCCCAAAATAAATTAGATGGGTGTTTCTATGCCATCAAAATTATTACCTTGGAGTGAGTATTATTTCTACCCTGAGTAGATTAAGATTGTATTGATAGTGCAATTGATTTTCATGCATCACACTACTAATCCTTGTAGCTTTGATCATCTTGCTTACATACGATTAGGATATGTTACATCTCATGACTAAACTTTATCCTAACCAGAGCTCAGATAAGCTGCTTAACTTTCAAGATTTGAATGATCCAAACTTGTGTTTACCCTACCCCCCATTTTCACCACCCATTTATAATGGATAAATTTTGAATTGTCAGTCTTTAGGTTTTTCAGCCATAGTTCTTATTCCAAAGCCTCTTATAGTTATGGTTATTGTAAGTTTCATGGCATCCACATTCAAAAACTTCATGCCTATGTGAAACCCTTAGCATGTTATGCAGTTCTTCAGCTGCAGAATTTCCCCTTTATTGCTGATTCATTTGTGATGATTTCGTCAGCTTTCTTTATTCTGATTCTCATTCTGTATCTCGTATTGCATCCCATATAGTATGTTGATAGGACTTATAACAAAGGATAGCAATGTTTTTTCTCCACATATGTCTAAGGAATGATGGTGCAAGAGAGGGGTAAAGTAGTAAGCATACTCTGATAGAGAGGGTTCATGAGGGTGTTCTTAAATGGTTGACATATATAAAGAGGATGAATAAAGAAAAATTGATTAAGAGGGTCACTGTGGAGGGAGCAAGGGGACAGGGAGACTGGAGAGTAAATAAATGGATGGTATGAAGGAGGCTTTGGGGTATTTTGACCTAAACATTTAAGGGGATGAAAGGCATGCATTGGATGGATGTGGTATATAGTGGGATGACTTGTTCTCAGTTGGATGAAGTAGAGCATGTGAAGCAGTCAAGATGAATTACTGAGTAGTCTTTGGGTTTTGGCTGTGGATAGTAGGCTCTGCTTTATGTACATTGCACATGACAGCTAAGGAATGAGTGTGAACAAATGAAGCCATTATTTGTTTTTTCCCATTAGTGCTTGGCAAAAATGGAAGAGGCAGTCAGGTATGAAAGAAATAACTGTCAAAACATTCAACTAGCTCTTTGTATTGATATATTTTTGGTAAACTTTATAGAGGTATAAGTTTGATTAATGCATTGTTACATGACTACTAGGAATCGAAATTGATGGGCTCAGTAGCTTATGTGGAGTTGGGATATAGGAAGCTAAATCTGTTGAGAATCACAGTCCACCAAAAAATTATGAATTCGTGAATTACAGATGTCATAGTGAGAAATATGAGTAAGGAGAGGTACAGAGCTAAATCTGGATTGATATGAAGAACCCTTGAAGCTGCCTGGTAAAAATGGCCATATGTTGAATAGTTGTGCAAAACCAGAGATCTTTTTGTTGCATTATTAAAGGTAGTGAAATTAGATCTTAATGAGATAGGGAGGATTAAAAGCAAAAATTTGAATGGACACAAACTTCTATGACTGAATAGAAAAGTGCCAGGTGACCACACTGAAGTATTTATGTGTATAAAAGAAAGGGATGTAAAATTAGTGCAGAAGGTAAAATATGTGCAGGGGAATAAACCAACTAAATTTACAACATATAGCGTGATAGTTTTTGACAATATGAATATAGCAGGGTTCTGATTGTATTGTTTGGAAACAGAGAGGAGTTAACAAAGGAATAGTGTATATAAACTAGGTGAATAAGGATATTCTTATTTTCTTTGGGATTGTTGATTTATTGCTTTCTATTCTTTTCTTTGAATCTTATCACAAAGAGAGTGAGGCAGATTGAGCTAGTTATCTGCAGAAGAGTGCAAGACTTATTTTCTCATGCACCTGAATTTTTTCAATCAAAAATGATTTTAACGTTAATCCTTACATTATAGATTCATTATAATATGACAGAGATGATGTGTTTTATTTCAACAGCCAATCTGACAGCAGTAACAGTGACAGCTTATTACGTGAAGTTCAGGCTCTTGCACGATTGGATCATCCGCACGTTGTGCGGTATCATTGCACCTGGGCACAGTTTTATGTCCTTCCTCCACACCTCAGTCACAGCGACCAACTCACTGAGAAGTTTGAGAGAAGACTTCAGAGACAGAAATCAGACGTCACCAAACCAAAAATTTCAAAAGTATCTGCATTACCCACGTTAAGAATTAAAGAGTTATCAAGGTAATTTGTATACTGGAAATATTTATTGATCATGTAACTGACATCATTTCTATGCTGTATCTGCATACACACTCTCTCACATACACACACTTGAATACATACGAACTTCTGTAGTGAAGTAGTTGGTATCACTGACCATCGTACATGCACAGGCTACCTTGGATCAAGCCTCCATAGATTTGAATCCTAGTCTTGGCAGCTGGTCCACTTAGCTGTTCATCCTCCTTTAGGGGCTGGTGATTGAATGGGTGCCTTGCATAGGATAAGGTGTGTGTGTGTGTGTGTGTGTGTGTAATCTCAAATGGTAATCAAACATGTACACATTCATATGTGCCTTCCAAGACTGTAGTTTTAGGCCTCCCACAGTGTCAGGTTATGAAGGTTGTTGATCATGTATTTTGAAGTTCTTCATTTTTACAACTATGTTCCAACTAGGTCACACATTTGTCTTTACATTCTGAGCCAAAGTTTTTGATTACTAGTTAAGAGCAGGCCTACCAAGTGGGCAGGGATACCAGAGCAAAAGCCCCAAGGCTCAGAAAAGCAAAGGTGAAATTTGAAAATATTGATAAAATGATTGATCAATTAACAGAATAAAAGTGAGATAAACGTAGATTTATGGCAACTGTTATTTATCTTTCTTGTTATCTTCCCAGTCCCCTTTCAGAGGGGGGCTGGGGGAAGCTTGAATGGCCATATGCCATCCAATAAAGTATTCCACTCGACTCTGTCATGTACTTTCTCCAGAATCATAAGAGTTGCATATTGCATCTTACCCTTTGATAGATACGTTTCCACAGCCATTATTACTGCAAAAATTTCATCCACACATTCCCTGCCTTTCCTAACACCCTCTTGCCCCTCACTTATTCTGCATTCAGTCACTTCCATCTCTATCATCCAACACTCATGCTTACACTTTTCTTGGTATACTTAACATTCTTACTCTCCTATAATTGCAACACACTTCTGCTTCCATGCTAAATTACATATCAAATGCATCCAGTCTATCACACTTTCTCCTCCAAACTTCAACTTTCTAGCTGTAATCCCATCCACTCCAGGTGCCTTCCCTACCATCAGTCTCATTATTACACCTTTTTACGTGTCTTCTTTCTGTAGACCCTTGCATTTTTATCCTTTCCCTTCCATCGTTCATACCTATGCTTGCAACAACTTTTACTATCACCTTCTCCCACATTCATCTGTTCTTCAAAGTACTTGTTCCATCTGACTTTCACATTCATCTTTTGATTTAGCAACTCCCCTTCCTTACTTCTCACATGTACATTTCTACTCATATCACATTTTGTCCTCCATACTTCAACATTCCAGCCATATCCCATCCACTCTAGGTGCTTTTACTGTCTTTAGCCTCATTATCACTCTTTTTACCTCCCTTCTTATTTTAGGCTCCTGCATTTGTATCCTTTCCTTTCATCCTCCATACCCATGCAAGTAACATCTGCTGCATCACTTTTTCCACATTCATGATTTCCTGAAAATACTCTTTCCATCTTCCTTTCACTTATTTTGATTCAGCAACTCCTCTTGTTTACTTCTCACATTTACATTCCCACCCTTACATCCCCCTCTTGCCTTTTTCTCCTTCCAGTACAATTTCTTATTTTCTCTAATCTTCGAATCACTCAAGTTTCTTCCAAAATCATCATCCACTCTTTCTGTGCTTCCTTCCATGAAAGGTGACTCCTTGCTCATGATGCTACCACTTGCAGGCAGTCCCAGAACACTACAATGATATATTTATTCATATGAGGTTTTTAGTGTATACAGGTGATGTGCTGTCAGTTGCATGAGCCAGGTCATGTGAAGCACTCTGGAAACTATGGCAAGGTTGTGGATTGGGGCTTCTGGTTTCATTGCATTGCAGCGTGAGAGTAGATGTGGGTGAATGAGGCCAATTCTTTTCCTGTTCCTGGTAACACCTTACTCACATAGAAAAAGCAAACAAGTAAGAAAAAAAGAAAGATCTTCAGAAGGTGAAGAATTTGATGATTACTCAAGGTGTACTTTATTTTTTCTTTCAGCACATCAGAAGGCGAAGAAGTTGATGAAGAAACATCGGGTGGAATATCTTTCCAAGAAGAGAACATGTCAAAGAATAAAATCACTTACACACCTAATGTCCCCCGAACTTGTAATATTGTGTATAAAGAAAATGGAGAAATGAATTGTAACTTTTGTGGTTTAGAAATAGTGGGCAATAAGAAGAGGGAATCTGCTCATAGTCACAGCTTTCAAAAAAGCCTAGAGTTTGTTAACAGAAGGAAAGTTTCAACTGTAAATTCTTATCAGCCCATTGATGATAGCTCATTTAGTTTTAACAAATTCAGCAGCAAAGAAAACTTTCATACAAAAAGTTCATCAGATGAAAGTATAGTATTTTGTGATAATGATCGTAACAGCAGTGAGATTAAAAGTCAAACAAGCTTCAGGTCTTGGTCAAAAAAATCAGGTTCCTCGAGTTTTGAAAATATTGTAGATGTCTCTAGTGAAAAAGATGCAGTTGCAGTATGGAGTCAGTCCAGATATTCTGGCATATCTTCTTATGAGGCTTGTGGAAAACCTATTATGTCTTACCACCCTCTTGCAAACAGAGAACAACAGCTTCAGAGACATTCTCATATGCCTCAAATGACCCTTTTTATCCAAATGGGACTTTGTGGTGAATCTTTAAAAGACTGGCTACAACGTCGCAGTGAATTTCACACTTCTGGTTCTGAGGGCAAACGATTCTCTGTAGATCAAAGTGAATGCCTTGGCCTGTTCAAGCAGATGCTCATGGCTATTCAGTACATCCACTCACAGAATATTATACATCGAGATGTAAAGGTAAGCTATATCAATCAAGGTTTATTTACCAATTTATTGATTTGTTATTTAGGATTTTTTAAAAGTATCTTGTCATTACATATTTTTTTTTTGTTTTAAGGACCAAAACTCATTCCTTTCAAGTAAAGGATGAAAAAAAGTAGAAAAATTTATGCCGGATTCAATTGCAAAATCTAAGGTAAGAAAGTTTCAAGTGCCTAAGTGTGATCCCCATTGCCTGTTGCTTGACAATGTTAACAGATTTCATTCTGATGCACTAAGTGCTAATGATATTTTCACCGTCAACTTTATCTGAAATAGCCAATGTTTTTTTCAGTATTTTCCTTCTGTTTCAGCCAGCTAATATATTCTTCACACTTGATGGAAGGCATATTCAACTAGGTGACTTTGGGCTTGCTCGCCCACTGCCAGAAGTAATTGCCAGCAGAAGTGGAGAGACAGATATAGACCAGTCTACCCTGACACCAATATTGGAGCATGCACTAAATACTCATGGTGTAGGCACACCAATCTATGCAGCTCCAGAACTCAAGATTGGTCATTATGATGCCAAGGTATGGTAGCTTGGTAGCTCGTATGTTCAGAAACACTATATTGTCCTCAAACATTTCATTTCCAGCATATCTACCATCATGCGTACAACCCTATCTATAGCCTATGCCTCGCAACCATATAATATTGTTGGAACTGCCATTCCTTCAAAGATAACCTTTTGTGCTAACCAAGCCAATGCTCTCTCTTTCCACGCATTCTTCATTGCTCCCAGGACCTCAGCCCCATTCCCCACCATTTGAGTCATTTCTGCTTTCAATGGTTCCATTTGCTGCCAAGTCCACTCATGGATATCTAGAAAAATTCATTATCTTCTCTTGTACCCCTTTGAACAATGCTATGTACCCTCAGGGGTACACATTGTACCCCAGTTGGACAACACTGACATAAAGCCACGTTTCTTGAAGGGAGATGGTGTTGAACAATGTAAAGTAGTCCTTCCTTTATAACCCTTATAGGGAAGAAGTAGCTTTTCCAGTGTTCAGAACTCATTTTATGTTGCTCTCTAGATATGCATTTTATGAAGAACTGAGTCAATAACAAGCCTGTGATATAAAAGAAGTAATGTAAGTTTGATTTTCATTTTTCTTAAATGAGCCGAATAAAGTATGTATAGTGCAGACAAGTTTATGTTTAATGCTGTCAGTTAATTTTGTAAGATCTCTGTTATTAGACATGACTGTCTGTTTATGAAGTGGTAAATACTTTTGATATATGAAACATTTACTTACAAAGAATATTACCTCAGTTTTCTTTGCTTGTTTCCAGAGTGATATGCACAATTTAGGAATTATTCTACTGGAGCTCTTCCAACCATTTCAGACAGGATCTGAGAGGATCCATGTCATTAATTCCCTCAAAAGTAAACGACACTTGGACCAGGATTTGATCATCTCATCACCTGATATTGTAAGTATTATTGCTGGATTATCTTTTATTGTTTCTCTTATTATTGTTTCTCTACCATGTCATACGGTAGTTTCATTTGTATTTCTTTGTTGAAGGCCTGTTTGATGCTGGTGGTCTGAACTTGCTTTATGTTGTGCATCCTAACTGGTCTGAACTTGTTTTTTTTGTGCTGTCTGGCTGGTCTGATACACCATATAGTAAGCAGTCCAACTCTCTTTTAGAGAAATTCAAGGATCATCCCATGAGTTTTCTTATACTTGACCGTATGACAATCATTTCATTTTCCATGTGTATTACCTACAGTATATCTACTTTATGTGGATTTGATTTGCACACTGTACTTAGCGTGTCAATCTTGCAGAGAATCATCTTAATATGGAAGTTTAAAGACTGGGCTTTCTACTTTCACCCTCATGTATACAAATGAAATTCATATATGTGAATTAGCTCCTTCTCTTATTATCCAGAGTATACTGAGGCTGAGCTTTTGCATAGGTAATTATTATCCTGAGTTAACCTGGGTTGCTTATATTCTGAAAATTATCCCAGGATTATTCATGGATTTCTATTTTTCTTTCTTTTATACATATTTACCATTTCCCGCATTAGTAGGGTTGTGTCAAGAACAGAGGACTAAGCCTTATTCTAGATATATTTTTGTTATTCCCAATGTCAAGAGCGTGGGAGGTGTCATTTCTATTAATAGATGGCAGCATGAACATTTATTTACATGAGCAAGCAACAGCAAGGATAGGCATCTTTCAGAAGAGGTGCAAGTTTCTGGCTTATTTCCTCTTGCTTTCCCACGTTTTTGTGATTGTTATGACTATCACAAAAATGAAGACAATTCTTCATCTGAAGAGGAAACAAGCTCTGACTCAGATAGTTTAACTAATACCATGAATTGGACTAATCTTTCTTTGTGTTACACTTGCCTAATCAATTGTTTGTGCAGGTAATAGCATTGTCAGTTATGCATTTGATGAACATTTGAATATATTGCAGTATTTTAACTCTTTGCTTTACAAGAAATATTTGACATGGTATGTGAAGACTGGTACATATACAGAGCAAATGTTTGCAGTAGTATCAGGAAATAATCAAAATCATGAATTATATCCTATGTCAAGCTATGAAGTAAGAGAATATGATTTGTGCATTCCCTTATAAGTTGTCATTTTTTCTCCATCATTGTTTTCTTTTTTTACAATCTAAAAATTTACAGGCCTGTTTTCTAAATATCTTTGCATTTGCAGAGGTAACTGGTATTCACAGTATCAGTTCATTTCCACATGGCATGTTTTCTAAAATGATAACATTTGTAACTTTGCTCGTATTTAAACATTTCAAAATTGAATCTAAGGGAAGGGGTTGATTCAGATGGCTTTTGAAATGCATGAATTATTTCCACATGATTTGGATTTCCGTAAATAGACACTAGACAGTTGATACAGAATGGTGTTGAGGCTCAGAGAAGTACATATGAGTATTTATCAGTACATTTATTAATCAGTGGAACTGCAACCAAATTAAGAAATAGAATATATAAAGATAGGAATTACCTTTTCCTTTTTTTCGTTACTTTTGAATAGTTAATATTTTTTCATTCATCACTATTAATATTATTATTATTATTATTATTGTTATTATTATTATTATTATAATATCATTATGTTATATTATAATATATTATATTACATTATGTGGTGATAAAAAGAGAGGTTGTAAAAGCTAAAAAGGGTATGCTGAAATGGTTTTGACATGGAGAGAATGAGTAAGGGAATAAGGAGAATGTGGAGACCAAATTGGATAGAAGGATGGAATAAAAAAAAGTATTTTTGTGATTGGGGCCTGAACAGGCTGTAGGGTGAAAGGCATGCATGGGATAGATTGAATTGGAATGATGTATACAGGGGTCAATGTGCTGTCAGTGGACTGAACTAGGGCATGTGAAGTGTCCAGGGTAGGGATAGGGAGCTGTGGTTTCAGTGCATTACACATGACAGCTAGGGAATGGATGTGGGCTGATGCAGCCTTTCTTTGTCTGTTCCTTGTGCTACCTTGTTAACCCAGGAAACTGTGATCAAGTATGAAGAAAAAGTCTCCTTCCCAAGCTCACTTACTCTCACCACCCTCTTCACCCCAACATTCACTCTTCTTTTCTGAAAACCCATACAAATCTTCACCTTAGCCTCCACAAGATAATGATCAGACATCCCTCCAGTTGCACCTCTCAGCACATTATTATCGTTATTGTTTTTTTTTTTTTTTTTTATACTTTGTCGCTGTCTCCCGCGTTTGCGAGGTAGCGTTATTGTTATTATTATTATTATTATTATTATTATTATATTGTTATTATTATTTTGTAACTTTAAGGTCACCTCTACGTGGGCTCCTGCAATTTTAAGGCTGTCCTACAGTCAGTAGTGGGAAAAGGCTGGACTCCTTTGGAGCAAGAAATTCTCTGACAAGATTTTACTCTGTTGACATAACCTTGCCAAATGTGACATTGCACCCACAGCATAACTTTAAGCTGGCACAGGCCACTAATGCCTGTCACTGGAATAATCAAGCAACATTATTCTACCATTTCATAGAGAACATATAGCCAAATAACATGACTTATTCATTTGATTATTTATTCAGCTCTTCAGCACTGTGGATGAAGATCTTAATGGGTATTTAAATATTAGGTAGAAGTAGCAGTTACGAATTTTAGGTGGGAGCATTAGGTAAAAGTAGTTGCTCAGAACATTGGGTAGAAGTAGTTGGTTGGAAGATTTGGTAGAAAACACTGTGCTAGAGTTGCCCTCTGCCAGTAGGTGAGGTAATAAAGGCTATGAAGCAGCACTGGAGTTTACCAGTTATGGAGACTTTTTTGCCTTGGCCACTCCCTTGAGGGAGTTCCTGAAGGGAATGGGCATCATGGGTATGGATAAATAGGTAGATGAATGGATAATGATTAAAGGACGTTAGATTAATTATGACAGTTTTAAGAAGAAAGCACAAGGGAATTGTGTAATTTATGCATGAAAAGAGCCTGACAATCTTTACATTGTCAGAAACATGTATACAACAAAGAGAGAGGTTTCAGCATTAGATTAAGGATTTGTGTAAGTATAGATATAGATGATTGTGAGTATAAAGGATCTAGTCCTAGTATATGTCTTTCAGACATCACTTGTAGTTTTCTTTAGAAGTATCCATTGCATAGATCCCTTGGTGTCACCTAATATTGGGCTTAATCTATCAGACAAGAATGCACATTGTTACCAAAGCAGTTTCATTAAATACCTAGGTTTTCTTTGGCTTCCTGGTCTAGTTGATCTTGCCAGAACTGAATCACCTGTGGGTCACATCAAACCACGGCCATCCTGTTTGTTGGGACGATCAGAATTCTAAAGATGGGAAGATGTTTGGCAGTTAAGATTCTTTTCAGATGTTGGTACTTGTTTAGGTGTTATAGAGTAATTTCAATTTAATTGTAGAATAAGTGAAAGATTGATAGAAAGATTGATAATAGTACATACATGAGATGTACAGTGTAAGTTAAGGTACACTGGATCATACTGCATGAAGTGAAAAGCTTTGTATGCATGAGTTTAAATACTGTTGCAGTTGATATTTTAGGATATTTTTTCAGGCACCATGGATATTGAAACTCACTGACCCAGAACCAGGTAAACGACCATCTGCTTCAGAAGTGCTGAAGTCATCATTGTTTAGGATACCATCACTAGAGGGGCAACGTCAGCTGTACCATACTCAGCACACGGATATAAGGTCCAGCAACTCCATCACTATTCAAAGAACTGATGTCGTGCAAAATTTTTACTCTTCAGTGAAGTTGGAGGATCATGATAAAGGATTACTAAAAGAAAAGTCAGAAGAGTGGGAAAGAATTATTGAAAATGCAAAGTTAAAAGAAGAAAATTTAAAGCTAAAAGAAATGGTGGCAAAATTGCAAGAACAGATAGAAAAACAAAACTCTTCTGAAGCAAATGAAAAAACCATGCCTAAGCAGCTGATTGAGAGATTAAACTGATAAAGCAATGGAGAACTAACTGCTGCAGGTGGATGAATGATAATAGCAGCAGGTTAGGAACTTGCAACAGTAGCAACTCGCATGCTAATTGTAGCTGATGGTATAGAGAATTTCAGTAAAGGATCATGAGTTATTATGAGAGAAGGATTTGAATAGTAGGAATTAGTGATTATTTAAATATAATATCATGTCATGACCAAACTGCAGCAGCAGGTCATTAGCTGAAGAGTATAGCAGGATCCTGTTGTAAATTGTACAGGCATTATTTTAGCTGAGTACAACAGGATGCTTAAAGAATTTCAAATCTGTGGCATCATATTATTTTGTTTTCACTAGTCCGAGAAAATCCCATCAGACACTTGTAGCAAACTGAGAGTATTCTCTAGTGGTGAAGGGAGTACACTGTACACCACAAAGGGATAAAATTACTATTTCATATTTATTTTATACCAAAACTTCTGTGAAGAAGTTTATTCAGTATGATTACATTGCATTAAATGTGTATTTGATGAAGCATTGAGAGGTTGCTGGCATACACTGTATCAGGTTAGAGATGACTCTTGTGGCTCTTGGAGTGGTGGACGTATTTGCTTTGAAGAATTGGTGTGAGAAATACTTAAAAGACAGAGGGGCTTTCATGTGGAATTTATGGATCCGAAGAAAGCATATGAAAATGTTGATAGATATGCTCTCTAGAAGGTGTGTGAAACATAAGCTACTTGAAGCAAGGAAGACTTTTTAATATGTGTGTGAGTAGGAAGAGAGGAGGGTGAGTGGTTCTAGGTGAAACTGGATCTGCAACAGGGGTGTTTGATTTCACCATAGCTATTTAATTAATTTTTGGATGGGTTTGTGAGGATGAATGCAAGGGTCTTGGAAAAAGGAGCAGATATGTAGTGTGTTGGAGGGTGGGGGCTAGGAGATGAGTCATTTGTTGTTTTGTGATGACATAGTACTGGTTGTAGACTTAGGTGAGAAACTGCAGAAGTTGATTTTGAGTTTGAGAGATTGTGTGAATGGAGAAAGTTTGTAAATGTAAATATAAGGCAGATTATTAGGTTTAGTTTTAGAGAGAGACAATGAAGAGATGTAGCTAGGATGCCATTTGGTAAACATGTGACTACCCAAGTGGAAGTTGGGTGCATTGAAGTCTGGCAACATGCTTATCATGAAATTTATTATGTGGACAAGAAAGGGAACTATTTACAAATTTTGTCAGTAGTAAAGTTATCCAGTTTGTATAGACCTACACTAATATTAATGTTACAATTCTTTGTGTATTTAACAATAGAAGATTCAGTGATATTTCTCGTGGTACAAGAGTTAGAGTTAATAACTGAGATGGCTTTACTCCAGTCAGTACATTGATCTAAGTTGTAACATGATTAAACGAGGCATTAGATTCTTGTCCTGTTTTTATACTATATTTATGTTGCTTAAGTCTAACAGAAAGATCCTTACCATTTTGCCCAACATAAAACTTATCACAACATTTACATGGCACTCTATAAATGCATCCTGTGAAATATTCTAGTGAGTTCCTGATTATATTCTTTGTAGTATTGTTGTTGCTGAAGGCACCATTTACATTAAAGGATTTAAGCAATGTGGGAAGTGAGGTAAAATCATTACTAAAGGGGAGAACTAAAAGGTTCTTGGTGTCAATGGGAGGTTTTGGTTTAACTCTATAAAATGTTTTTTGCCATCTTAACAGATTTATCAATGAAAGATCTAGGATACTTTAACTGCGTGTCATAGAAGGCAACAAAAAGGGGTGGGAGTGGGGAGGCTAAAAATCCTCTTCTCCAGTTTTGATTTTCCAAAAGAAGGAACAGAGAAGGGGACCAAGAGAGGACTTTTTCCTTTAAGGCTCAGTCATCTGTTCATGACCAAATTGGAGGTGGAAAGATGGAGTGAAAAGGATTTTGTGTGATCGGGGCCTGAACATGCAGGAGGGTGAAAGGAGGGCAAGGAATAGAGTGAATTGGAGCGATGTGGTATACAGGGGTTGACGTGCTGTCAGTGGATTGAATCAAGGCATGTGAAGCGTCCGGGGGAAACCATGGAAAGCTGTGTAGGTATGTATATTTCCGTGTGTGGACGTGTGTATGTACATGTGTATGGGGGGGGTTGGGCCATTTCTTTCGTCTGTTTCCTTGCGCTACCTCGCAAACGCGGGAGACAGCGACAAAGTATAAAAAAAAAAAAAAAAAAAAAGTATAAAAATATGTATATACACGCACGTGTTTTCTGATGCTGCCTTGCTGATGCGGGGAATGGCGATGCTGTTTGCTGTGGGGTGGGGTGGTGCCAGGAATGGATGAAGGCAAGCAAGTATGAATATGTATATGTATGTATATAGGGGATAGGGGAGAAAGAATACTTCCCACCTATTCCCTGCATGTCATAGAAGGTGACTAAAAGGGGAGGGAGTGGGGGGCTGGAAATCCTCCCCTCTTGTTTTTTTTTTTTTTTTTTAATTTTCCAAAAGAAGGAACAGAGAAGGGGGCCAGGTGAGGATATTCCCTCAGAGGCCTAATCCTCTGTTCTTAATGCTACCTTGCTAACGCGGGAGATGGCGAAAAAGCGAAATAGAAGAATATATATATATATATATATATATATATATATATATATATATATATATATATATATATATATATATATATCCTTGGGGATAGGGGAGAAAGAATACTTCCCACATATTCCCTGCGTGTCGTAGAAGGCGACTAAAAGGGAAGGGAGCGGGGGGCTGGAAATCCTCCCCTCTCGTTTTTTTTTTTTTTTTTCCCCAAAAAGAAGGAACAGAGAAGGGGGTTAGGTGAGGATATTCCCTCAAAGGCCCAGTCCTCTGTTCTTAACGCTACCTCGCTATCGCGGGAAATGGCGAATAGTATGAAAGAAAAGAAAGAATATATATATATATATATATATATATATATATATATATATATATTTTTTTTTTTTTTATACTTTGTCGCTGTCTCCCGCGTTTGCGAGGTAGCGCAAGGAAACAGACGAAAGAAATGGCCCAACCCCCCCCCATACACATGTATATACATACGTCCACACACACAAATATACATACCTACACAGCTTTCCATGGTTTACCCCAGATGCTTCACATGCCTTGATTCAATCCACTGACAGCACGTCAACCCCGGTATACCACATCGCTCCAATTTACTCTATTCCTTGCCCTCCTTTCACCCTCCTGCATGTTCAGGCCCCGATCACACAAAAAAACTTTTTCACTCCATCTTTCCACCTCCAATTTGGTCTCCCTCTTCTCCTTGCTCCCTCCACCTCCGACACATATATCCTCTTGGTCAATCTTTCCTCACTCATCCTCTCCATGTGCCCAAACCACTTCAAAACACCCTCTTCTGCTCTCTCAACCACGCTCTTTTTATTTCCACACATCTCTCTTACCCTTACGTTACTCACTCGATCAAACCACCTCACACCACACATTGTCCTCAAACATCTCATTTCCAGCACATCCATCCTCCTGCGCACAACTCTATCCATAGCCCACGCCTCGCAACCATACAACATTGTTGGAGCCACTATTCCTTCAAACATACCCATTTTTGCTTTCCGAGATAATGTTCTCGACTTCCACACATTCTTCAAGGCCCCCAGAATTTTCGCCCCCTCCCCCACCCTATGATCCACTTCCGCTTCCATGGTTCCATCCGCTGCCAGATCCACTCCCAGATATCTAAAACACTTCACTTCCACCAGTTTTTCTCCATTCAAACTCACCTCCCAATTGACTTGACCCTCAACCCTACTGTACCTAATAACCTTGCTCTTATTCACATTTACTCTTAACTTTCTTCTTCCACACACTTTACCAAACTCAGTCACCAGCTTCTGCAGTTTCTCACATGAATCAGCCACCAGCGCTGTATCATCAGCAAACAACAACTGACTCACTTCCCAAGCTCTCTCATCCCCAACAGACTTCATGGTAAATTATATGGGAGGGTATTGATTGAGAGGGTGAAGGCATGTACAGAGCATCAGATTGGGGAAGAGCAGTGTGGTTTCAGAAGTGGTAGAGGATGTGTGGATCAGGTGTTTGCTTTGAAGAATGTATGTGAGAAATACTTAGAAAAGCAAATGGATTTGTATGTAGCATTTATGGATCTGGAGAAGGCATATGATAGAGTTGATAGAGATGCTCTGTGGAAGGTATTAAGAATATATGGTGTGGGAGGAAAGTTGTTAGAAGCAGTGAAAAGTTTTTATCGAGGATGTAAGGCATGTGTACGTATGTGCATATATGACGTATATGTGGGCATTAGTGGATGTGTCTTTCTTTGCTTGTTTCCTAGCTCTATCTCGCTAACATGGGAAGCGGCGATCAAATATGATAAATGATTATATTATACACATTTATATGTAAGTGTTAAGTGGACTTTAAGTCCAAGTGGTTACTTTTTAAGTGAGATGTCTCCTTCAGCAGGGCTTCATCATCATCATTATTAGTGGATGAGAGTACAGTCTCATCAAAGACCTTCTTATCATTTTTCTTCTGCATGAAATGCAGCCCAAAAGCTGTAGGAGCCACGTGAAAGGAATATTGGTTTTTTTAAACAATAATAATCATAAGTATGAAAAAGTTTCATCATATACACCTTTAATGCAATCTAATGTAATGTAAAAATGTATCTTCCTTCTTTAGATAGTTTAATGAGTATATTTGAGCAAACGTTGATAGTTTTTCCCATGGGGGAATGGAGAGCTTTATAAATAATTCTTCTAATCCTCAAATAGACTGTGACAGTTCCTGTTGATTATTCCAAGCATTACTTTGTAATGAATATAGAATCTGTTTACCCACACTGAGAAACCTCAACTTTCCATTGTTACTATTTTTGTATATCCTTTCAAAAGTTCTTTCCCCATAGTAATGAACATAGTGTAAATAAATATAATGAAACTTAAACTTTTCCTTTGGAGGTGGAAAGAATAAGCTTTACCTTCAGTTAAGTTTGTATAATTTAGAAAACAATTTAATTCAAGGTTACTTTGGCCAAATGGGGAACTGGCCCTAATTTTGTTACATATTGTGTACAGATTAAATGTTTTTCTATGTTGCTTGTACATAAATGAAATAAGAAAAGATACTGATTTCACGATTAGGGAAGTAGTTTCACTTCATTTGGTTGGAAAGGAACATTCAAAGTTAAACTGAAGTTGATTGATATTGTTGCCAAGTTTGTGCATAATTGTAAAGTTCCTTTTATTGTGCTAGAAGAGAATTTTGAAGATTCAAATTATCTTACATTGTTGTAAAGGGCAGAATTGTTGTAAGTCACTTCAACATGAATAATAAGTATTGTTGAATATTTCTGATTGTCTTATTAAGTCAGTATACCAATAACAAATACCAAAAATAGTGCTTTATATGATGCATGTTGATTTGTTTGTAAATACAGATAGGACTCTGGTCATTTTGTATTTTTCTTTACCACTGCTCTTTGAAATCTAAACAAGTGGATATTGTGTAATGATTCTGCATCCAAGCCCCCAACTTTCAAGAAAATCTTTGATAAGGATTACTTTCATAAGTCTTCCTTAATACTTAACACGCAGCTTTCGTAACTTTGGCATTCCCATGCAGGAACCTGCTTGTACGTAGTAGTTGGTAGGCAGCCATCAACAGGGAGTTATATTATCAGTACTACCTGCCTGGGTATCGGGGGGTTAGTCATGCCTGCATAGTAAGCCAGCACTTCAGTGGTTGTCAAGTTTCACTTTTCTGATCCAGGTAGCTGTGTTTTCTTACTCCCTCACTGATGTGTTGACTAATGGCATTCTGTCAACAAACATACAATCTCTCCTTGTTGTACATGACACCTGACAACATTTAACTCACACAACTCATTCTTCATAACTGGATTTTCCTGTGGTTATTACTAAGCACTTGCTATACCTTTTGGCAAAATATTAGGAGCAATAGACAGAAGTTGTAGGTAGGAACATTTAGGCAGGAGCCTTAGGTAGAAGTAGTAATTAGGAACATTAGGCAGGAGCATTAGGTAGAAGTAGTCAGTAGGAACAGTAGGTAGGAGCCCCTGCAAACACTGCTAGACTTGCTCTGCCTGTGGCATGCTAAGGGTGAGGCACTAAAGGCTAGGAAGTGGCACTGGAGTTCACCGGTTATGGAGACTCTATTGCTGTGGCGACAGAGGTATAGATAGATGAGTGGACAGAACCAACTTCTGTCAACCATGTGCTTTAACCCTTAAACTTTGGGTGTCTTCAGAAAATTTGCACATGATTTTGTTCAAAAAGAAAAGCCCTTTAATGTCCCATTTCAATATAAAAGAACAAAATACATGTGCAGGTAAAGGATATATACAAACAAATGAACTAACGTACCTTACATGGCCATTTTATAGCAGTGAAGTTAATGTATACATAGGCAAGTGGAGATGGAGGAGGGGCAGAGGTACAGTGGGACTGTCAGCCAAATTCATTAATGAAATTAGCACTGAGGAAATATGTTAAGTAAAAGATATGTGCAAAAAGTGAGTTATGTGACCTTGGTAGAGCACTGAATTTAACACATAAATAACCCTCCCATTGTTTGTTGTGCTCAAGAAATATTGATGTCACTTATGGAAATTTTATGGTTATGCCAATAATAACGTGAAAAGGGCCCATTTAACATTTTCATATTTCACTGGAAATTGACACTTTTTGGGAATGCAACTTGAAATTCACTATGGATGCAGCTACAAGCTTAAATACCAACCTGCCAGATATTCATCCATCTGAAATCATTTTCTCCAGAAATACAACATTACAAACACTGATCCAACATATCCCAAGACCTTTCATGCCCACAGTGCAACTGACATGATGAAGACTTGGAACTTCAATAATCCCTCTCTTGGGATAAACCTGTGATTTTTCCAGAGGAGACTAAGTGGTTGCTTATCCCCAGTACCTCAAGTGGGTGCTTTCGCAAGTCTAAGGAATGTTACTACTTTAGCGATTTCATCACTAGATCTAGTCTCTTTCCTCTTCATTTAATGACATACGATGGCATTTTGACGACATAACATAAATCTGATTTGGTGATTTTTTTTTCACTGAGCACAATGAATAGGCAATGCAAATCAAAGAGAAACAGAAAAATGTAGGTTTAGTCAAATCGTACCTTACAGTGGACATGTCTGGTAAGCATAATCGTGTTGACCTTGGGTGTACCGTACTAATATGGTGACGACTTTAACATGTAAATTTTGTTTCCTCTATAGTAGCTTATGACGTTTCCATTACACACACACACCCACACAGCGGGAGCTGGAAATCCTCTCCTCTCGTTTTTAATTTTCCAAAATAAGGAACAAGAAGGGGGCCAGTGAGGATACTCCCTCAAAGGCTCCGTCCTCTGTTCTTAATGCTACCTCGCTAATGTGGGAAATGGTGAATAGTATATATATATATATATATATATATATATATATATATATATATATATATATATATATATATATATGGTTTACTCCAGATGCTTCATATGCCCTGGTTCAATCCATTGACAGCACGTCGACCCCGGTAAACCACATCGTTCCAATTCACTCTATTCCTTGCACGCCCTTCACCCTCCTGTATGTTTAGACCCCGATCGCTCAAAGTCTTTTTCACTCCATCCTTCCACCTTAAATTTGATCTCCCACTCCTCGTTCCCTCCACCTCTGACACATATATTTTCTTTTGTCAATCTTTCCTCACTCATTCTCTCCATGTGGAATAGTTCACAAGGTGCATGGTTCTGGAAGGTGGGTAAACGCTATGGTGTCAACCCTTCTCCTCAACCCCTGGACAGTGTAACCAGATGAGTCTTAAAACCTGACTGTAGTCTTGAAAAGGTAGAATGTGTTAGTTCAGAAATGAAATGATCAGAGTCGATAACTTTATTGGGACGGCAGACTGACTCGCGTGGGCTCGAAAGGGAAATTTTTGTTGTATGGTCAGTATCGCAAATAAAGACAGTTGCTGGATTAAAGCTTGACAAATGAAATTAAAAAAAAAAGGTTAGATTAGGTTATACCAGTTCCATGATGTATACCTGTCGTTCAAATTATAAGACTTTCAGTTGGATAAATTAGTCTTCAGTTGGGTGTATTTGAGCGATTCGACGGGCTCCAAGCAGACTAACTAGTTACTTGGTCAATGAGTTAATTTCCTGTCCATTTTTATACTCCTCATCACCACTATTCGGTACTTTATCCATAAATCTCTGGTGTTATTTTCGAAGTGGAGTATGACTTGATTTTGGAATGTTCTCATCGATATCCTTGTGCTTTCATGTTAACAAGGACCGTAAAGGAGCAACTGAACATTATCACTTTCAATACTCTCGTTTGCATCAGTTTTACCCGCGTTGGAGTAGCAGTTCGAGGTTCGTCATAGGTTAATATTTCATAGATATGTGTGTCTGTAACAGGGAAATGATGAACACGTGTTTGCTCTATCTCTTGACCTCTTATTTGCGTACCATGTTTGTAATCCTAAGTATGTATACACATACACCCCTCCAAAAAAAACTGTGTGTGTGTGTGTGTGTGTGTGTGTGTGTGTATGTTACCATGGGAATGGTGATTTTTTTTAACTGGCTATAATGGAATGATTTTTAGGTAGAGGCAATTGACTGATATTTGTTGTTTCTTAGCTACAACCCTCAAAGTATCAAGGTCAGAGTGTAAGAAATATCATAGTCTGTCTTTAGTTTGTTGGTTTGATACCATGTACTGTAACGAAGTCTTTTATTAGCTCAAGCGAAGACCTCTAATTCTAGATAGAAATAAGTATACCTGTAATAAAGATTTTGGTACAGATTTCCTGCATAACGCGTTTTGAATTGGAAGTAAAGAAATAAAACGATACGGATCCTTAGAGAGGCAGTTGGAACTTTACATCAAGGTCAGATCATTCCATTATTATGTCACAAGCAATGTCAACCAACTTGAGGAAAATCAACATTATGAAACCTTGTGAACACAGCAGCAAGAAAGTTAATGAGTGTTGTCACTCGACGGGAAATATGCGCACAAACTTTCATCTAACGAACCTTATTATGGTAAGGATTCGAAGCTTCATTGAAAAAAGAATAGAAAAATTACTGGAACTCCGATATCGGCAAATACATCTCATCTACGAATGTTTCTTTAAACAGCAACATTCATAACGAATCTTTATTTCCTTTATGTCGTTAAACATACTTCCTTTATGTCGTTAAACATCCGTAATATTTAGAGGCCCGAGGGACATGTACTACATTGCTACACATCCAATATCATATTTGATTAAAGGTTTCCTTCTCTATTTCCATCCCTTGGGGACATCTTACCTCCCACACTGGCTTTTCATGGTGGTTTACGTATCAGTCTCATTTGCGTGTCTTGTAACATCGAAAAGTATGATGCTATTTCGTGAGCGTTGTCAACGAGAGAGCCACGCAGGCATGTATCCAATGAACCCCAGCTCCCAAAACACATCCATACTACCCACAGAAGTTCCTGGGCCTCTGAGAGGAATTTTACTCGGGGGTACAATGTTTCTTTCGGGTCCACCTGCCTTTCTCCGTTAGTCTTCCTGCTTTTTGTCCACTACGGTTTAGTGCCATGAGCTGAAAGGCCAAAGAAAAAGGATATGGAATATGAGAGACGGGTGGAATGCTGGTCTTTATCATAAGCAAATATTTTCTGAGATCTCAGGAAATTCCCAGGCCCGGATACGATGTAACCCCTGCACCCCGCCTCTCATTGGCCGAGCGGGGAACACCTCCCATTCACCCCGTCTTACCTCCCGCTATTATAAATACGGATTACGCAAAAATTAGAACGATGCTGCAATAGGTGCATGAGGCTTTTTCTTTTCATGTCAAAGATTTCACACTGCAATAATTGAACAAAAGGCGGGCAGTCCGGGACTATTGGATAAATTGTAATTCGTAATTGCAGCGTTTGGGAGATTTTTTAAAAAGAAAAACCATCGCTATGTGCATTTTATGTTTTCGTTAGTACCTCTTGCTTCTGCAGGAGGTAAATTTTCCTGCTTCAGGATCGAATCGTCGTGTTCCAAGATCGTAAATGTCGTGGTCTAAAATCGTACCGTCGTGCTCCAGGATCGTAACGTCGTTCCTCAAAGTCGTACTGTCGTACTGCTTTGGATCGTACCGTCGTGCTCTAGAATCATGGTATCTTGCTCTAGGATCGTGCCGTCGTGCTCTACAATCGCTATTGTGAGCTAGGATCGTAACGTCGTGCTCTGCGACCGCTGTCGTGCTCTAGGATCGTGCCGCGGTGCTCTAAGATCATGCCGTTGTGCTCTAATACCGCCGTTGTGCTCTAGGATCGTGCCGTCGTGCTCTACAACCTATTTTTGTGCTCTAGGATCTTGCCGCCGCCGCCGCCATACTCTATGATCATAACCCTCTCTCGCTCCGGGCGTTAACAAGGTTTTATGCCGGCCTGATTATCGTAAATGTTGGCGTAGACTGGCGGGGGACGACGCGTCGTGGGTGGACGTGCCGTCATTGAAGGTAATGTGATGGAGGAGGTGTAGAAGTTGAGGGGTGGTTGATAACAGTTCAGTGGAAGCTAAATGGACTTTTAAAAACATTCAACCGGAGGGTATTATTATCATCGTATTTCATGGGATATTTTGTCATTTTTTTGTGTGGTTTCAGTGTCGTTGTATAGTGTATTATGCTACATTATGTGTGTGCTGTTGATGTGGTTAGATATGCTTGTGTGATGACTGGAATACAGTGGAATAAGTATGTACATACATGACTACACCCATTGAATTTAGAACCCCCCAAAAAAACTTTTTTATGACAATAACAGCGAAATTATCAAGATCAAGACTACCTTTGATATTAACCTGCTATCCTATAGAAAGTCGACCCAGACCAGATGCAACGTATCATGAACTGCCCCAGGATTCGTTTATCTATATGCTTACTTCATGCTGACGTACGAGATGATGACGACGTTGCACCCGATAAAGAGTCGAGTAGAGTTATAACACTTGGCGACGTTGGTACCACATCATTTGGCTGTGGTGGTTGATGCGGGTGGCGCTACAGATTCGACCACAAGTGGGCCAAGACGGGAGGAGCGAGTGGTTGGCTCTCCTCCCATCACGTTGGCAGTCAGTCATGTACACCTTCCAGTTCTTCCTCCTGGTTGCATTATCTTGGAGGCGGTGAACTCCTCTCTCGCACAGGGATCACCAGATAGGTCATTCATTAGCCAACCTTTCCAGAGGTCGCAGGCTGTTAGAAGACATCTTTTCAGTGGGTCTTTTAAGCATGAAATTCACTGCGGGTGACACACTGTCCTCTAATCTTGAAAAAGGCATTACGTGGTGTTATAACTATTGAGGGATTTCTCTGATGGTACATAGAACCAGGATTTACGAGGAAGTATATGGAAATAGAAAGGTGATCGTTCTGATCCCTGTAACTATCGTCCTATTGCTTTGACATCTACCATTTCCAAAGTCTTCGAATCCCTCCTCAACTCCCATATCCTTAAACACCTCGAAAATCGCCGTCTTCTCTTTGATCGGCAGTATGGCTTCCGTAAGGCGAGATCCAATGGTGATATTGTTTCCTATCTTACTAATGTCTGGTCATCATCCCTAAAAGATTTTGGTGAGTCGTGTGTAGTTGCCCTTGGCAATCTAAGCCTTTGGACGAGGTGTGGCATCAGGGTCTCATTTCTAAGCTCCCCTCTTTTGGCTTCCCCCTCTCACTTTGCTCCTTCATATCAAGCTTCCTTTCCGGCCGATCTATCTCTGTGGTTGTTGATGGATTATCCTCCCACCTTTTCTTTAACAACAGCGGTGTTCCTCAAGGTTTTGTCCTGTCCCCCTACACTTTTCCTCCTCTTTTTCAACGATTTCCTCTCCTTCACAAATAATCCAGTGCACCCGTACACTGACGACTCAACCCTACATTCATCCACATCCTTCAATTCTGCTCCATCTTCTCTCACTATCTGCATCTCATGTTGACACAGCTTCCTAAATAAATTCAGGCTTAGACAGGATATCTCTGTGGGGTAGACGAAATCTTAAGCTTAATGCCTCCAAGATCCAGTTTCTACCCATCTGTCTATCGAAAACCCCTCACAACTCTCGTCTCTCCTTTGACGGTTTTGTAATTCCACCTCGACTCAATAAACATACATTGTATTACTGCAACATCCACTCTTTCTTGGAAACCGCACATTGCAAGAATAGTTAAGTTTGCCTCAAAGAAAGCGTGTCCTGTTTAGATGTCGAAACTTCCCTTCTGAACAACTGCTTCGTTTATGCAAAGAATTGATTCGTCCTTGTATGAGGCACTGCTTTCACATTTGGATTGGTTTTAGCTCTGTATCCTTACTTGACATAGTTAAATCGGAAGCGGTCTTACTTATAAACTGCCCAAGGCTAACTTCCAAACTTGATCCCATTGTTTTACACCGCATTGTTGGTACACTTTCCTCTCTTTTTTTTATGTTAGCTGAGACGGCATGGGCAGTTGAGGCCCTTATCAATGCATCCCATTAACGCTAATATATATATATATATATATATATATATATATATATATATATATATATATATATATATATATATATATCCTGAGCCAGGTACCCATTTTATCTGGGTTGACTGTGGACCGATTGCTATAACCAGGATTCGAACCTATGCACTCTACCCTGGGCATCCCGAGAGTTGGCTGCCTGTGTACCCCACCACTAGCAAGACCACAAAATACCCGGGAAACTGCTGTGTCACATGATTATTGTGTGGCCATCGGGAACTCAAGGGTGGGCCATTTTGATACCTGCTTCTTTCCCTACACGTCGAAGCTTTGGAACTCTACCTTCTCATGTCTTTCCCAATACCTATGACCTGGCACATTTCAAAAGACAGGTCTTTCATGTCCTCAAAAATTCATAAATACTTTTCCTTGTCTTTTCCTTTTCCGCTTAATAATTTTCTACTTCGATTAAGGCCCCTGGAGCCTTCAGCATAAAAGTAGAGGTTAACCTGGATGAATAAAAGACACGTAAGACGGCTGTAGATGGAGTGAAAGAATGTGACGTGAAAATGGTTAGTGTAATAGGCTAATCGAAAGATGTCCAGAGAGCAGTAGCTAGACTGAACGAAATCATGGAAGCTATAGGATGAAATATGCTGGGGAAAAGCTATTCTATAGCTGCTCCTTTGAGAGAAGCCCCGTTCTGTGTAACCAGACTCGTAACCATCACGAGCTGGGACGAGCTAGAAATTTGGAATACTTTAGAGTTAAGTTGAAGAAAACAGTCCATCTCAGGGTGAGTGAAACTAATATTTTTAAGAATATTGTCCTATTTCTTTTGTACTCATCTAAATGAAGGACCAAAGCATAACTTGGAAAGTGAAAGTAACAGTATAATAAGAAGCACTAAAGGCATCATTTTCCTTGACGTATGGATTTGAATCGTAAACCAAAAAAATCTAAAATGAAAATGACGTTGATGGTGCAACATTACGACTACGAAATGAACAGCAGGTTGAACCAATACTTTTATCTATTGCAAAAAGGTTATTGGATAAACATCAGAAGAGTATGGTTAACAAAACCCTCAAAGCTTGGCTAGTCAGTTGGCGGGGTCAGTATACGAAAAACCATTGAAGATGCCTCATTAAAGAGTTCAACCCTGCAATACATGGATACTGAAGGAATCAACAGAGAGAGAGAGAGAGAGAGAGAGAGAGAGAGAGAGAGAGAGAGAGAGAGAGAGAGAGAGAGAGAAATTAGCGTAATTGGTTTATAATTGTATTAGGTGCGTGTGACTCATCTAGTGTCTTCGCTCATCCCCTCACTGCTCTCAATTAACTCCCGCACATTTCCCTGTTTTTCCATTTTCCCGTTGTACTAGGTAGGCTACTGTCTTGGCAAATTATCGGGGGATATCACTGCCATTGTGGGTAAGATACTACGATCATAAGAAGAACATGACCTTATGCCCCAAGCGCTAACAAGTCTCGCTTTCCACCTTGCATGTTAGCTACTCACTGACAACCACCACGCAGCTTTTATCTATTCATTTACTCAAACACCACGATTTCTTTTGATTCCTCAAACTCTGTTAGTGCTCCCGTGTGTCTGATACAGCCAGGAATACTAATAGAAATATAAGTAATGATATATTGGATAGATGATTACCCACTGGAGAATGTCGTGATGTAATATCGATCTGGCAACACGACTCTGTCGTGTAGGGCAGCGGGAGCGAGCGTCATCCAGTCTGGCTGGCTAGTGTTAGTGTGGTAGGTGGTGGTGGTGGTCTGGTGAGTGCTGAAGGTGCACACAGTTTCCCGGCGTGTTGTCAGTTAAGGCAGTGATATATTGTTTCATTTATCATCTGGTCACATCAGGCGAAGTGATATGCATTTGTTCTATGTGGGTCTGTTATCGTGGTCGTTAGGCATGTGTAATCTGTCAAGCCTGAGTACTAGTTTTGCTTGATCGAATTTACCATTTCGTACGTCCACCTGCTTTGGAGATAGTTTTTTGTTTCCCAATGTTATTTGATGCGCTTTGCATGACTCTGACCCTCGTTTTTACTGCACATCACTGCTTTTTTTGAGATATTTATCCCATTTATCTAACGATAATGGGAGATATGGGTTTAGGGTTGGGGAAATCATGAAAAGTAATGATTTACGATAGAAATTAAGGTAAGAATCGTTCAAAAGACATTGATAATTCTCTGGGGAAAATGGTATCATTACCGTTTTGGATATGAGCGAATTATTAGGTTAGGTTATGGTTTAGATGAAGTTGTTTATCCGATGGTTTTTGATGCTTTTTTGAACGAGTCTGACCTTTATTTCTATCGCAAACAGGCAATTGTTCGAAACGGTAATTTTACGGGAAAAAGTTTCAACCATATCTAGCCTTAATTTCCGTCGTTAATCACTACTTTATGTAGGTTTCCCCACTCAAAATCCCACTGGGAATCCTTTATTATCGATGGATAAAAGGATGGTATGGATCTCAAAAAGGTAGATTTGCTGTAGATATGAAGGTCAAAATCGTGCAAAACACATCTGAAATCATCGGGAACACATATATGAAACTCTAACAGTTAGTACTGCTATCGCTTCCGTCACCTAGCGAATAGTTTTAGGTCTGGTTTGGATAAAATTGTATTTCCATATTTCATGATTGATTTTAACCTTACTTTTAATCTCAGACGGATGTCCGGAAATGCCCGGAACAGTGATTTTACTGGAAAACCAAAATAAGTTTCAAGCAAACCAAACCTAACGTAACCAGGGTCTAACGTAACCTAATGAATAGTTTACTTACTTTGATTATACTCAGAAGAAATGGTGTAGAAAGAAAGGGTCTAGAAATGCCTAAACTGCTGATCCTAAGACTTAAAATCCCCAAATTTATCGGATGTTTGAAGCTAATAATACCCTTTGCAGTTGTCGGAAGACGTGACTACTACTGTACATAGGAAATCATGCAATGTACTTCAGTAAACTGCAGCTGCTTTATGCTTTACTTTAGAACAAATGTCCCCTCAAGATGTTTTCCATCTCGCAACTCAACCTTTTCCATAAAGACAAACCATGTCTATGGAGAGCATGGCTCTTAGTATACCCGGTGTGGTAGGGTGTCGTAGCCACTCGTCGGTTCTAGGAAAATTGTAATGTCGTGGAAATGAGACTGGACAGGACTTTCCGCCTATGTAATCTTCCGAAAGTTTGACCTCAACTTACTACGCGTAGATCTCTTAAGGAATTAATAGACCTCACTGATAATTTTTGTGTGTGTAAATGACATTATAGTGAGTGTATTTCCCAGGCTAACTGGAGGAAGTTTGTTAGGTATCCCTATGTATACATGTATCATGTATGCATGCAATGTTAATATGAAATGTATTACACTCATCTCCCTTTGCTAGAGAACGGTCGTCTCGGCCATGCGCGCGAGCTCTGTCGGCAGAAGGGATAAGTTCTCGAGCAGTCAGAAATGCTCCCTCTTGTCTCGCAAATCTTACTTGTTTAGTTGGTTTGCTGGTAGTTAAACTCGGTGTCACGTCTTCGCCAACGTCTTTGTTTCGCCATTCCTGCAAGTGGGTGTTCTGTCATTATTATTATTATTATTTATTAGAGCGTAGTAGGGCGCATACAGAAGGGATATGTATGGCTGAACACAGGTTCCATTCGAAATTAAAGTTTTCAAAGACAAGAACGATGGTAGAAAGCAAAATGATTCAAATCAGAGATTGTTTATTGTTATGTGCTTACGTGTTCTTGGTAAAAACAAAAAAAAAAATAAAGTAATATGTTGATGGAGCAATTTTCACAAGTTTTATTAGTGTAAATATTTCACAAGTTTTATTAGTGTAATTATGTGATGAGCTGAAGGGAGGGATCGTAATTGCCCCCCCCCCCCCCCACTGTGAAGATTAGGAACAAATTACATCAACTAATTTGTCTCTGTCAATCAGAAATCCATTTCCCATCACTTTAATTATCTTTCCAGTTACTCGTGCTAGAGAGAACCAGTCTTTGGTAGAACACTGACAAACCAGTGAGAACGCTAGAGCCTTAATGTAAGAGGAGACTGAAAGAAACGAAGTGTATTGGAACTGAAGGACATACGTAGTGTAACCGCACAGCGCCCCCGCCCGCTCGCTCCTCGTCGGCCCAAGACATTCATTAAGAAAGCAAAGTTTCAGAAACCCTGTGTAACACGATACGACTTGAGAAGAAGCATTGCAGAGGCATTAAGACGGCGATGAACTCCATAAAGTCAAGTGACAAGAACACAGAGAAGCGGAGGTCGCCCTCCAAAATTCCTGTAGTGGACCTCGGAGAACTAGGTGAGTGTTCACATATTCTCTCTCTCTCTCTCTCTCTCTCTCTCTCTCTCTCTCTCTCTCTCTCTCTCTCTCTCTCTCTCTCTCTCTCTCTCTCTCCTTCTCTCAGCGCATTTTAAAGGAATTCATGGGACAGATACAGACCTACTTAACTGTATTTAGATTAAAGGTTACCTACTTGTAGAGAAGTTGGTAGCGTATGTACTACATATAACACTGCAGTGAAGATGGTGGTTATTTCTCTTTATGGTTCGTGCAATTCTCTGTTCGCAGTAGAGCAGATGGTCCTACCAGCTATACTGGTCCTATAAGCTGTACTTCTGATGCTGCTCTGGATTCTGAAGTTTAACGATATAGATATTAGTTACTTCCTGTTACTCTTATATAATGAACTGGTTCTCCCAGTGTAGCAGCTCAACAGTGGAGAGCTAGTGTAGGTTAGAGGGGTAGAGTGGAAAAAAAATTGGGGATACCAGTGTGGGAGTACTTTATATTTTTTTTCAGTTGGGAGGGAAAGAAGAACAAGAGGTTGGACGGAAGGGAATAGTTAAAGAGTTGGAAAATGGGTCTATAACGTACAAATGTATGGTGTAGGTTTTCGTAAGGTATGTTCGGGATGGTTTGCTGGGTACGTGTTCTTTGATGCCTTTATTTATACACTCCGGAAGAGGTAGTGTTCAGTTTTGAAGTCTGTCCACTTCAGAATGTCTCGGAAGAGGACTAGCGTATTCGAGAACAGAGAGGAGCAGCGATGCCAAAGGAAGTTTAATGAGCAAAGAATTATCCCACACCGTGTCAGATGTCTTAAGAGAGAGAATGATCAGGGTCACAGGGAGAGGAGAACCAGAGCTGCTTCACGTATGGGGAGGAGGTAAACAGTAGACTTAGCACAGCAAAAGCTGTATTGGTGATATGAAAGTAGGAGAGGGGATTCTACGTGCTTAGGGATGTGGGAGTTGGGAAGAGTTTCGAAAGACTTTAGAGGCAGAAGTGATAGTGATGGGGTGTTGAGAAGTTAGAACGGTTTTTTTTTTGTAGCTGTTAACATGTCCCTACCTTCAGCCTCTGCTTGTCAAGTCTTCCACTGATTTTCCTGTCCCCTATTTTACTGACTGTCCTGCCCCATCTTTGGTTTCTGCTTGTTGTGTACTCTTATCATTACACCTTTTGCTTAAAGTTTGTTTAGGATGGTGTGTGGGAGGCTAGCATGTTACCGCTTAGTTATATGAAGGTAATGGAAGGAAGCAATAGCCATGGGTATTCTTATTATCTCCAGAGTTGTATAACATTGGTACAAATCACCACCAGATGTTGTGAATGAGACTAGACTTCGTGTGTGCCATCTCGGCTATTTCCAGACGGAGGGAATTGTGGGTAGGGGAGGTGCATTCTGTTTTACCATGTTATCTCAACACAAATACGATTATGAACTCGGGACACTCCTACTACTGCTGTTTTCCATCGTATAACCTCATGATGGACCATCAGGTCTCCCGATATATGGTTAATTGGTTGGTTAATGATCAGGCCTGCACTACGCCTATCGACCACCACATAAGGCCGTCAGCGTCGGGTTATAACCGCTCACAGAACAAAGAACACAGGAACCTTCTCCAAACGTTAAGTATATATATACTCCTAAGACCATACACGCTTTTGCCTGCGTAGACGACCTTTCTGCTATTATTCGCCCTTGCCCCAAGCACAGTAGGGACTGCGGTCAGATTCAACCCCCCCCCCCCCGTGGTTGAGCGAAAGGCCGCATTACGTCACGTGCCTGACTTGGTGTGATACGTCACCGAGTCACGCAACCCGCGTCTTTACTGGCGAAGCAGATGAACCTTGACCACCTCACGTGACCTACAACCTGTCTTGCATGCAGGTCAGCTCTTACCTGAATTTATTGAGCTGGTAGAAGAGCCGTTGCACATTCTCGAACCATCACAGAGCAAGGGATGCGCAGTCATTGTTGTCCAATCTTCTGTTATCGTGAGGTGTGAACCCAGGGAGTATCGACTCGCTGCTTCGAAGCTTCCATCTCAAGCTTTCGTTTTCCGTAGTGTTGCTTCTCGGGTCGAGGTTGTTAACTTCTGTTTCGATAAACTAACCCTGGAAGCATCCACCACTTGAGTTCGAAGCCAAACGCGGGTAAACAGGCGGCCAGACCACGCCATTCATCATTTGACACCGTACGTTCATCGTGGCGTCGGTCGTACCTTGACCTGAGGAAGGAAGGAATACGAAAAATCAGTGGAATTGGCCTTCATTAAAAGAGTGATGATGAACGACGATAGGTGGCCATTATTTGGTCATGATTTAACTGCCAGAGGTGGAATCGCAGTGGGCAGGGGTCGGTAAGAGAGTTGAGAGGTGGGTGGGTGGGTGTGAAGTAAATCGTCGCGTGAGGGGTGGTGGTGTGTGAAGCAGGATGAGTTGTGTCGTCAGCCTCAGATAATATGATCATAACATGATGTGGTGAACTGAAGATGTTTGTTAAAGTGAAAAAAAATAACGAGGTTATATTGTAACCTTGGATGATGTCATTTATTTTTTTTTTTTTTCATAATAACACTTCATTGGTTTCTACCTATTTGCTACGCACTGTGGCTTAATTGTCCAAATCCAGTGGAGGAAATACTGTAACAGATTTCGTTCTGTAGGCTAGTCCTGATGTATCGTGTATGTAAAAAGGATATATAGTTAATGTTTAATCCAGATAACACCACAGAATACTAATTTCCAACAATTTTACGTTAAAAATCGTAGTGTGTATATGACTGCTAACTTTGTGTGAATGAGTAGCCATATTATAGATTTTACATTCATTCCGTAAACATCATTGATTTTCTGTTATGTTGAACACGTGATGAGGAATGCAGTATGTAAGAAGCCTAGCTAGCACGGAAGACGTCAAGAAAAATGAGGCCAGTGGTAGTTTTTTTTTTTTTTTTCTGCGGAGCAAGGCAGGAGGGCGTGGGAGCTGGGTGGTAGTGGTGGTCACTGTAGGATCGATCATATATGATCTCGTCTTGAGTAAATTCCTACAGATATCGAGTGTGGCAGGGAAGTCATCATGTTAATTCGCCGTGGTGATGAACTTTGTAATAACTCGCTGAATATACCCATGCAATCATACTCAGTTTATTGATAATATGAATGATAAATGGGAAAATGATACAATGTCCATTATCTGACCAGCTGACATTTTATTTATGTTAGCTGTAACGGCACGGGCAGTTAAGGCCCTAATCAAGGCTATCCCATTAGCGATAATTATAAACCCTAGCCTTGGCTTGGTATTCATTTTATCGACCAAACCCCTAGGTGTGGATGAACAGCTGGATTGACTGAGGACCGACTGTCGCTACCAGGATTCGAACCTATGAGCTTGACCCTAGGTGGCGGACCGTGAATGCTACACTACGGGGGTCCATAATAATTACACTCACTTTACTAGTTTATGAAATTTGCCTTACACGGTACTAATCCATAATCTCATATTAAACCCCATGTATTAAAATCATCAGATAAACCCGTATAAAACCACGTTTCTTAACACACATTTTCATGCTAATATGAATCACAGGTTATATTTCTACATGATACAGCGGAGGACAGGATCCCATGACTTGTCAGTACTTTATCCAAACCAAACCTCCACCATACCACAATATACTATCTACATTACCATTATAGATATTGTTTACAATATATCGTCGCACCTGTGTGGTGGACATGGCCTGTGTGTGTGTGTGTGTGTGTGTGTGTGTTCGCGCGCGCGCGCTAATTAAAGGGGGTAGAGGTGGGGAGAAATGCATTATCATGGAATAATTCAGACCTCTAGCACAAGCTGCCAATAACGTCCTTAAATCTGCGGATAACATTATTTTCTGCCCAGTGGGTGTGTCGACTCTCAGTGGTAGTAGGCTCCTGTCTCTCATCCCCTCCTCCACTCATCCCTCCGTACCTTGCTACCCTATCACACCAGTTGTCTCCCTCCCTCACCCCCTGGTTCACTCTATGAAACCTTCGAAGCAGCGAGTTGGTCGGTACCTCCCTGGGTTCACACCTCACGAAGAGAAAGAGAGAGGTGTTTGACAGCGCTGCTACTTAGTCTTGTTCCGGTTGGAAGTGGAGGCGACTCTACGTAAAGAGAGAGTGTTACTACGCAAGCACTCCTGATTATGTGAATTATAAGAGTGGGGACGAGATTGGTACTGTGATAACAGGACCAATACTACGCACGTAGGAAGGGGGCGGCTGGGTGGCTGGCTGGCCGGCCGGATGCCTAGTCAAGCCTCATCCCTAACATTGCCTCACTGTGTTCCACCCGAATATTCAAACCTTCCTTTAGTTTCTGGAAACATTACCACAGTCGTAATAATTGGACTCCCCTTTTTTCCTTTGTTTAAGGAAATATCATGTTTGAGGAAGAGAAACATGCATTAACTTCACCTTGTGAACGTCAGGGATTCTGACAAGTTGGTTATTCACTTCTCGGGGTAACATTCTGAAGTATTATAGAACACTCGGTAGGTATTGAGAGAGGAATATTTACGAATCGGTGCATTATTACAAAAAATAAAAATGACTGATTTTGAAATCATAATGTGAATAAATTTTCAAAGCGATTTTACTGGTTGCGGTCTAGTAATATCTTATATCGACGTTTTGTGTGAAAATATTTCGTATTCTCCAAGTTACTATTCTGAAACTTTTCTCTAGTTCTTTTTAATTGTTTTACGTTACCCTGTTATCTGTAGCATCTGTATATTAACGAACCTTAACAGTTTACTTACAAATGACTTTAAAAAGAAGTCGTAGAAGTGGAAGCGGCGGATCCTTGCCTGACATGAGCACATGAAGATCGTTCCTCGATCCCTTGTGTCTTCCTATATTGTCGTATAATCATCGTAAGCCTAGTCAGTATTGTTACGAATATCCATTAAATGATTAGTTTTCGGAACATGGAATATATCCATCGACTTATTAATACTGTAGCCTCTAACATAGATGGCGGAACTGGGGTAGGTGGGGGAGTCTGGCTAATGCAGGCTTACCTTTCTCTGTGGCGAGAATATTCCGTCACTTTAAAGGTTTGATATTTCTCCCTCCCCTTTTCTTTCGGTGGGAAACGTATACAGAATCGCCATCCATGTATGATGTCATTGACTGATACCAACCAGTCTTGTACCCTTCCCTGTCGGAGATAAGAGCTACACACTAGGCAGAGCCAGACCACCACCAGCTCTGTGCTGCACCCCAGCTCGACGTGGCGTGGCTTCACAAAACTTAAGCCACTGCTTTCAAATTGTTTTGCGTGGCGTTATAAATTGTTTGTCTTGCGCCACTGCTAGCTGACTTTCGACATATGTCTTGTATAGTCTCAATGCAGTGGGCAAACTCAACGAAATTTTCTTTGAGAGGGGTCTACAGTTTCCTTGTGTTCGAATGTTTTCAACACACGGAACACGATGGTACGATCCGTAAAGCACTGTGATGCAGTCTGGGTATTATGGCCAGACGTTTGACTTACACACACACACACACACACACACACACACACACACACATATATATATATATATATATATATATATATATATATATATATATATATATATATATATATAATGGGTCGTGCGCTTAATAACCTGTTAGTTAAATTTTGGCTACAGCTGTCTGCCTCCTTGCTTGCTTGCATGCTTGTGGACACGCACACAGCAGCACATAACTTCTGGTAGTTGCCAGGCCAGAGGCGGTGTCCATGTGATCAACACGACCTGATATGATCTAACAACTAAAAATTCTTATGATCTTCAGGGAATGAAAAAACCTTGTAAACCTGGAAATCCTCCCCTCTCATTTTTTAATTTTCCAAAAGAGGAACAGAGAAGGGGGCCAAGTGAGGATATTCCCTCAAAGGCTCAGTCCTCTGTTCTTAACGCTACCTCGCTAATGCGGGAAATGGCGAATAGTATGAATATATATATATATATATATATATATATATATATATATATATATATATATATATATATATATATAAATATATATATAATCGACCAACCCCCAGGGGTTGGATAAACAGCTATGTTGACTGTGGACGTACTGCCACAACCAGGATTCGAACCTAAGCGCTTGACCCTGGGCAGGGGCCCATGAATGCGTCTCGATCAGGACCGCTAACCGCTACACCCACGAGAATCATTATCCAAGGAAAGACGTTTGGTTTCATCAAACTTAAACCAGAATAGCGAAACGGAAACATTGCTGTATATACAGAAAGATTCGGAAAAAAAACCCGAATAATTTGGTACACACTTCCTCTCCCTGATTCTTGCTGTTTTTGAATGTGGTTAACTATTATGGGGATAATCATAAATGCGGGATGCCTGTGCGCTTAATCCACTGCTGGTTCTGTGCGTCTGTGTTTATAGCCGGGTTCCCAATTTATCGATCACTCCCCAGGAGAGGATGAAACAGCTGGAGTGACTGCAGAAAGACTGTCGCAACCAGAATTCATCCTCGTGCCCTCCGACCCCCGGCCCGGCGCGTCTGGTATGGTGTGTGTGTGTTAAGTTGCAGTGCAGCTTAGAATGGCAACGTTTAATGACGCCCTAAAAGGTTTTTCTGAATGCGAGGGCGTTTTCCTCCATCGTTAGTGTCAGTAAAGGAAATATTTAGCTCATCTAACCTCCGGTATAATTTTTTCCTGTGTACCCCAGCTTTGCGCATAAGATGTTCCTGAGCCTTTGTAACTTGGCGTACGCTAGCCTTGGCTACTGGTTGTACCCCAGCCTTAGTATTGACATAACCCCAGCCAGGGTAACTACGCTTACTCCAGCCTTAGTAACGGCATGTCCCAGCCTTGATAACTAGTGTACTCAAGTCTTGTTATGTTGGTGTAACTTAGCCTTCGTCACGGCTTGTCCTCTTCTATGGTAACTTCCTCTACCTCAGTCCTATTAACTTAGTTTATCTAAGCCCTGCTAACTTAGTGTATCCCAGCCTTGGTAACTTCATATACCTTAGCTGTGGTAACTTTGTGTGCCTCAGCCTTGGTAACTTGATGTACCTTAGCCTTGGTAACTTAGCGTATCCCAGCCTTGGTAACGTGATCTACCTCAGGCTTGTGACATAGTGGACGTAGGCTTTAGTAACTTCGCGTACCCCAGCCAACCGTTAGGTCTTTGCTTTTTTTTTATGTTCAGAAATAGAAGTGACCGAGCACCTTCGGCGACGTTAATGTAGTTCATAATAGATAAAGATGTGAAAAAAAGAAAAAAATGCAGAGCGTTTATGATAAGATTATGGACGGTTGGTTGGAATATTGTTCTTTCCTAAGGTCACTTTGAGAGTAGTTTGTTCGATGGACAGAGCAGTTTCTTTCCCTATATATATATATATATATATATATATATATATATATATATATATATATCTTTTTAAGATTTGTCACTGTACCGTCATCAGTGATTCTTTCCCTATTCTTCATCTAAAGCTTAGCTTGGGTTAGGTTAGGAATAGCTTAGCCTAGTTTAGCTGAGGCTACATTATGTTAAGTCAAGAAGTGTCCCTTTGAGTGTGTGTGTATGTGTGTGTGTGTGTGTGTGTGTGTGTGTGTGTGTGTCTAAGTATACCACCATGTTCTCCAAATCATCATCACTAACCTCTTGATAAAACCCAACTTCACTACAACCTTACGAGTCGCTTCATGGCCTTGTTTTGTTTTTCTTTTTTAACCCATCAGCACCTTTGACCTGATCATCACAGGGTCATGTCAGTGGCCACTGTTGATACAATCCTTATCTCCAATCTGGACGCCACTGGCGTTTCGACTCATTGGCTTTACGAGTCTGATCAAACGCCATCTTCGCTGTATTTCCCGAGGAAAATTTTTCGAAGGATAAAGAAAAGCAAAACTGTGTTTTCCGTCGTTCTGGGAGAGAGAGAGAGAGAGAGAGAGAGAGAGAGAGAGAGAGAGAGAGAGAGAGAGAGAGAGAGAGAGAGAGAGAGTGCAGATACTTCGGGAGTGCAGATACTCATTGTTCACTAAACATTTGAAGCTTCGTATTGTAGATGATGTGAAAGAAACTAACAAACAAACAAACATCCGGAGATGAGGGGGGGGGGGGGGGTCCACATTAGACAGTTGTGGCTTGTGAGAATTCATTTTTTTCAAGTCGACGCATGCGTGACACATTTTACTCCCCTCCCGACAGGTGTTGGTAGACCCGGGGAGCCGAGCGAAGATGAGTGGCGGCGGGTTGGGGCTGAACTCGCCAAGGCTTTCATTGAGATTGGCTTCGTCTACCTCAGTAACCACGGCATTCCCGGCCGCAAGGTGAGTAGCCTCGCTTGGCCACAGGGTAAGTAGCCTCGCTTGGCCACAGGGTAAGTAGCCTCGCTTGGCCACAGGGTGAGTAGCTTCGATTGGCCACAGGGTAAGTAGCCTCGCTCGGCCACAGGGTGAGTATCCTCGCCCTGCCACAGGATTAATCCCCACTTCCACAACTCTAGACATATACAGGAGGCTGAAAGGCGTGCAAGGAATAGAGTGAATTGGAACGATGTCGTATACCGTGGTCGACGTGCTGTCTATGGCTTGAACCAGGGCATGTGAAGCGTCTGCGGTAAACATTGGAAGGTTTTGTGGGGCCTGGGTGTGGAAAGGGAGCTGTGTTTTCGTTGCATTACACATGACAGAGACTGAGTGTGAACGAATGTGGCCTTTGTTGTCTTTTCCTAGCGCTACCTCGCGCGCACGGGAGGGGGAGGGGGGTGCAGTTTTTCATGTGTGGCGGGGTGGCAACGAGAATGAAGGCAAGTATGAATATGTACATGTTTGTATATGTCTGTGTATGTATATGTATGTATACGTCGAAATGTATAGGTATGTGTATGTGCGTGTGTGGGCGTTGTATGTGTATACATGTGTATGTGGGTGGGTTGGGCCATTCTTTCGTCTTTTCTACTAAACTTTTACAGAATTCAAGATCAGGTTTGAGAAGGAGCGGTTCAGGGAATAGCAGTTTGGGCAGTGTTGTGTTGGTAGTGTGGCTCAGAGCGGGATGTCATTGTCATTTGCTTAATTCTGCTTAAATCTTTTTGACTTCCGATAACGGAAGGTGGGCCTCCTTGGCTTCTTAAACACGACGGTACGATCCTTGAGCACGACGGTTACACACGATAGTCCTTAAGGGTCAGGTAAGAGGCCAGTTCATTTAAAGCGAAAGGTACCGTCGTCTTCAAGGGTCGTACCGCCGTGCTCAGGCGTCGCACCGTCGTGTTCAAGGGTCGTACCGTCGTGCTAAGGCGTCGCACCGTCGTGTTCAAGGGTCGTACCGACGTGCTCAGGCGTCGTACCGTCGTGTTCAAGGTTCGTATACCATCGTGCTCAAGCGTCGCACCTTCTTGTGTAGTGGGTAAAGTATCTGATGTTTAATTATTCTTTCACTCTACTTTGACGTGCCGTCCACTGATATGACCTTTGACCCCCGGCAGGTAGACGAGGTCAACAAGTGGTCGAAGGAGTTCTTCCTGCTGGACCCGGCCACCAAAATCCAGTACAAGAGAGGCGTGCATGACATTCAGGGATACACAACACCGGGTCAGGAGAGGTGAGAGGCTCCAGCTGACTGACCTATGTGAAGGATGGGTTGTACTCAAAGAGGTCACAGAAGAGATGAGCTATGAACAGTTAGGGATAGGGAAAGTCATTCCAAGCAAGGATGGAAGAAAAGGAAAGTAGGGAAAGATTCGGTGAAGTTGAAGGTAATTTTTTTTTTTAAGTGGTAGAGAAAGAGATACGGGTTGTCCCAGTGGTTAGGTGTATGGCTAGCTTAGGACGAGACTGGAGACAGTCAAGGTGGGAGGGATATTCTCTTGGTGTTGGATATATTTCAATGGAAGAAGTGAAGGGCACTTTGGTGAGGTGGATGATTAGGATACTTCCTTTAGGATGGGGGGGGGGGGTATTTAGGGGTATCATGTATGGCTCCCCCGCCTTTTTTAAGGTGTGGGACAGTGGGATCCGAACCCTTTATGAACTGGTACGCCCCTTTATTAGCAGGGAGCCAGTGATCGGTCGCAGCGGCCACATCATATGCCAAGAATCACTTAAAAGGTTTAGGAAACATGAAGTGAGAAATCAGAAATGCAGAAACTACTTTGTACATTATGAATTACCAAAATTAACATAAGGCCGTTTGAAAAGGCATTATTAACTGAGGTATGACAAGGGCCATTAAACAGTAGGATTTTATTAAACAGCATAAAGCGTTTGCATGAAGCCTACCTTCCTACTGTGGTCATAGCTAGTGTACTAACACCCCTACAACTGTACTCTGGTCGTGTGTACTACAGTACCGTTGTGCACCCTGGTGTATTCAGGTGGGGTGGGGATGTACTGTAGTAGTCAGATGGAAGGGGTTGTACTGTAGTGGTCAGGTGGAGGGAGGTGTACTGTAGTAGTCAGATGTAGGGGGGGGGTACTGTAGTAGTCAGATGTAGGGGGTTGTACTGTATTGGTCAGGTGGAGGGAGGTGTACTGTAGTAGTCATATGTAGGGAGGTATACCGTAGTAGTCATAAGTAGGGGGTTGTACTGTAGTAGTCAGATGTAGGGGGTTGTACTGTAGTGGTCAGGTGGAGGGAGGTGTACTGTAGTAGTCATATGTAGGGGTTGTACTATAGTAATCAGGTGGAGGGAGGTGTATTGTAGTAGTCAGAAAGATGTAGGGGTTGTACTATAGTAATCAGGTGGAGAGCCTGAACCGTAGTGGCAAAGTACAGAAGGTGTGGTGTCGTAGGTTGACAGCTGACGGCAGTGTGCAGGAGCTGCGCGAGAGCTACGATGTCCGCCGGCTGGACGGGGTCTTCCCCGACGAGGAGGTGGGCGAACTGCGACCCGCCGTGCACCACCTGGTGGACGACTGCCGCGCATTGGCCACCCGCGTCCTCGCTGCCATCGCCCTCGGCCTAGGTAGACATCGTCGCACTCCTTCCTCTTGTATTATCACTTAAAAAACGATTTTTGTTTGTTTATACTTTCAGTATAGCCAGAATTTATTAATCTACTATAGACCTAGACTATTGTTTTACTGTGGACTTTCTTAAAGTGTTTTCCCATAACTTAACATTAGTCTTTTTGAAAGTCGATGCTTCACGATATGCGAGTGTTGTCTCACTCACTCTCTAGCTGAATGCTGGTACCGTGTCATGGTAAAATCTTAAGTCTTCAGGGCTTAGAAAAAAAGAGAAGTTGATACTAAAACCATGTTGTCCCCTGCAGGCCTGGAGCGGTCCTTCTTCGTTTCAAAGCACCAACAGATGTGCAGCGACAACAACGCCACGTGTCTGCGCCTGCTGTACTACCCACCCGTGCCCTCCAGTGTGGTGGCGGGTGCCACGCGCTGTGGTGCCCACACCGACTACGGCATCATCACCCTCCTCTTCCAGGACTCCATAGGCGGCCTGGAGGTGAGCTGCTGAACTTGGATGAGCTGACGCCAGCAGCGTACAAGTGGCCCCTTGTTTGTTTACCTTGTGTGCATAAGAATCGACCGGTGATTCCTTTTAGACTTTACAACTTCTTGTCAGTTTGTTGTTTCCCTTATATAGCAGGGAATAGTGTGTAGAACCACGTCAGCAGACTGTAATTAACTTTTCATCATCTTGATTCTGCGAAGGAGGATTAGGTACTCCGTGCAAGTGTGTTTTCTCTTTCATCGATATGCCAGGCGAATGGATTCAGATGTCATACACGTTACTTTTGGATTAGCTTTTGGAGATGACACGTACCACTCTAGCCGTCTCCTAGGAGTGACTTAAGCCACTGTGACTCTCACCAGGTGCGTGAGCGTGATGGATCGTGGGTGAGTGCTGACCCCATGCCTGACACCATCCTGGTCAATGTGGGCGACATCCTTCAGTTCTGGACCTCCGACAAGTTCCGTGCCACGGTATGTCACACTCATCGCGGTTACACCCTAGTGCCTCCAGCCCCTTGACTGTCTTACCCCATACCTCAGTGCCTCCTGCCCCTTGACTGTCATACCCCATACCTCAGTGCCTCCTGCCCCTTGACTATCATACCCCATACCTCAGTGCCTCCTGCCCCTTGACTGTCATACCCCATACCTCAGTGCCTCCTGCCCCACACCACAGTGGCTACTGCCCTTGACGGTCACGTCACAGACCCCAGTGACTCCCTGTCTTCACTGTCATTTCCCCACAAGTCAGTTTTGTCCTCCTCTTGCCTGTCATGCCCCAGAGCCTGAATGATAGTGATCGTACCCTATACTGTCACTTCACCACGTTTCGTCTACGTGTCTTAAATGTTCTGTGAATACATTCATATTCCTCAGGATTTTTGGTTCCACACTCAGGCCCACAGTGAAACCATGCCATTAATAGCACCATATTGGTGCTATAGCACCAGGCCCCAGCCTACTGGCAGGACCATCCTCTCGCATCCTAACCTGCCATAGTTAATCCACTAACCAATTACCGACAGCTAGATCTAAACTTTTAATTCACCACATAAGGAGGATGGTGTATGATCCTTGAGCACGTAAAGGGCAGCCCTTGATCACGATGGTACAAGACTTGGATGTGATGACAAACCTTGACCTGAGCCCTTATGGGTCATGTTGTAATGCTTACGTGGTTTAGATCATGTTTCTTCAGTCATATGTTTCATTCATAGTCATGTTAATTTCTCCTTTCCCATAGTCTTTACCATCACATTGGAAGCAAGCATAACCTCACTTGATTTAGAGGGTTTGTTGTCAAACAGATTTTGACTCTTGCTAACCTTCCCTCAGGAGCACCGCGTCCTGATCCCGGAAGAGGAGGTGCGACAGAAGAAAGGGCGGCAGTCGGTCGTGTTCTTTGTACACCCGGATGGGCATGAAGTTATCAAGCCCCTGGACACGTCCTTCACCTTCAACAAGCTCCTCACAGCCAGGGAGCACACAGACAAGCGCTTCGAGGAAACCTACCGGTACTGAGGCCATGACACACTGAAGACCTGCCCACCTAATTGTCAAGACATTTAATGCATTGTTCTGTTGACTCTTAAATCGTCCAGTCTCACAACACAACCAGTTGCCTCTGTCTGGATAGTAAATCTCATCATCCAGACAGCCTGTGTGGCCACCAGTGTGCCCCACTGCCTACTAAGCCAGTCTCACCCCCATCCTACCCACTCTCACCACTGACTCTTCTCTTCACCCAGAGTGACCATCCGGTCACCCAAGCCACAACTTACCCACATTTACCACCCGCTACCACCAGCCAGGTATTCAGTCTTACTCCCACACGCTTGAGTCTGACCCACACCCAGTGTGGATTCTCACTCACCAGTCCTCCTCCTTGGTGTTGCCACACACTTAGTCATTCATCCCTGTGTTGATCCATATGCAGCTTCGTGATGCAACCAATGTATCATTATAGTAATCACCATCCTTTCCCACCAGCATTGTAACTGATATGTTCGGAAACGTATAACGAAGTTAAACCCCCCCCAAAAAAAAAGAATGTACTTGTATGATTAAGAACTCGAGGTGCTTTAATTCAAATAGATTGCGAAATACTCTCCCTCAGGTAGAGTTATAAGATGTTTGCTGCTTTGTCATGTACCATCTTTGTCATCGGTGAGTGACATGGGCCTTTTGCCGGCATCACTTCATGAGAACCTCTTGTCAGTCACTTGTACTGTGTCTTTCAGTGACAGATGGTTGCTGTTTTAATGTATTATGAATCTGTTGTCACACTTACATACTGGCTTCATTTGTGCCAAAATGACATATTCTCCAGGAATCTTGGTGTGTCAGCCACTATTTTTCCCATGGGTTTGGAATGGTTCTGTGGCATGGGACCCTGCCCTCCCCATCACAGTTCTCGTCACACTGGTCTTGCTAGTCATTTAAGTCACACTCCCTTTCAAGTCTCACCCATGCACTTCGTCTCACTGTTCCAAGTCTTGCCACTCTGTCTCCCAGTTCTCCACGTCTTGCATCCACTCTAAACCCATTTTTTTCCGTCTCCAGTTGTGTTACGACTGCCAGCCCTCACAACCCTTCCCACCCAATTTTCAGTCTCATTTCCTAACCCAGTCTTATTACTTCTCCCAACCATTTACCCATCGAGTTCCTCCGCTACCCTCGGCTTCCTGCTCCTGATGGGGGTCATCTTCCCCTCCATCCTCACTTCACCCCATGCAGAAGGAGAGGAAACGTTATGAAAAGCTGTTGCACGAAGGGTGGCACGCGCAGTGGTTTTTATGGAGTGTGATATAGATTGCTTTTAACTGACGCTGTACAAAAAAAGTCCAAAAAATCCATGTGTTTGGTTTATCATTTTTGTGGTTTTTATAATTTTAATCTTCCAAGTTTTCTTTACTGTGTTATGTTTGGAGAAAATTAATAAACACAGCAGTTATAAAATTACGATGGAATATTTCATTTAACTCTGTTAATGAAACTTTTATCTGTGCCAAATAGGTACGTTTGGCAAAGATAGGATGACACCCAAAAGATTGTGAACTAAGTGGCAATCTGACTCGCACAATAGGCCACATCTCATTCAAACCTGACCCATGACTTGACATTTCCATGTTATACAGGTATGGTACATGGGAGAGTGAAAGGTGACAGGTAGTGATGAAACCTTAACCTCTGGCCTCAACATTACAGGCGAGATTTGTTAAGATTTGTCCTTTGGAAGGATTCAAACAAAATGCCAACATCAAGTGCTTTATAAGAGAGCAAAGATGATAAAAATGCATACCCTGCTTATAACATAAATAACAACTTCCAGTTTCAATAAATGACATATCTAACTTTTAACTTGACCTTGACAATGAAAATGACAGCCCCTTTTCTTGCATGGACTTCCATCTCATGTGGGAATATATGAACAAGCAAGTCCCATGGGAGAAAATTCTTTCAAAATATATTATTTTTTTCATGCATACTCGCCCTTTTCCCGTGTTAGTAAGGTAGCGTTCAAGAACAGATTTTTAAACTTGTTTTTCGCACACTATTACATCCAAAACATATATTTTCCCTAAAGTTTACTGATACTCGTGCACCCCAATTCTCATTTGTCCTCTTTTTCAATACCTGCATCTTTCTCTTCAACTCCTGCTTTCTCTTATCTACCAATCATTTTCACTCCTTCCCTTAAATACTACTTATATATCTCTCTTTTTTTTCTCTTTCACAAACAACTTTATTTCATCATCCTACCAGTCACTACACTTTCTAATCTGCCCAGCTTCCGTATGCCACTCACGTCTCTCGCGTAAGCCAGCACTGCTTCCTTAAGTACCTCCCACTCTTCACTCATTCCTCTAGCTTCGTTTATTCTCGCCTTTTGCCATTCAAAATTCTATCTCTTGGTATTTCTTCACACAAGTCTTTTCCAGGATCAATTACTGTCTGTCACCACTCTTTTCACCCATGACGTTTCCTCCACTAAAACCTCTACAAATATTCATCCTTGCTTCTACTAAAGTAATGATCAGACGTCGCAACAGCTGCCCCTCTGCATTTTCACATCCAAAAGGATTTCTTTTTACACACCAATCAATAAGTGTGTATGTAATCCAGTAATGCCTGTAGACCATCTTTCCTACTCACGTACATATACTTGTGTTCCTCTTTTTCAATCAGGCATTCCCAGTCACCAGTCTTTTTTCAGCACACAAATCAATGCTGTTCACCATTACCTAGTGTCTTGTAAGAGTTTCTTCCCAACTTTCACACAATAATTGAATAGCAGCAACTGTGTTAATATCATCAACCCTCTGTGATATGCTTTACAAACCTAGTCAACTAACATAATCTTGGTCACTGCATTCTTCTGACATCCTAACATCATTCTCATTGCTTCATTCAAAAAGATCTCCTGTTTCTATGGCCTTCCTCCACCAAGATAAGAGCACAGGAGCTGCATAGTATATAAGTATATGGCTGCCATGTGATACCAGAATATAGTTGCCATGGTACTCGAGCATGGGTGGCATGGTGATATCGGGGTATGAGAAAGCTCGGCTCGGTATATGAACAGCTTGTTCGATTCACCAAGACCCACCCGTGCTTGGCACACACTCTTGTGTCTTAACTTTGCTTACTAAAAGCTGACAAGTAACACGGGTGACGGAATAAAGTAACTACACCATAAACAGGCATTAAAGCAAATACTGGTGAAAGAGAGGTTCGTTATGTTTTAAAATGGAATTATATCAGTGATAACTCTCACACAGCCACTCGATTTGTCAATTTCACCTTTGTTACCTATTTACTTTGTGTTCAGTGAGCCAGTCATTCAAAATCTTGTCATTCTACACTTACAGCAAAATTGACTCCATTTACAGAGAGAATTTAGTGACATTCTCATTTCTTTCGTCTTTGCGAGAGGAGTGAGTACTAGCATAGCAAGTGTCACCACTACCCACAAGAGCCTTACTGGGGAATGTACTGCTGTGTGCAAACGTGACTTTAATGTCAAGATTGTAAATGCGGGGTCAGGTGTTAGGAGATGCACCTAAACGTTTGTTATTTCTTCACCTCTGCTGTGATATTATAGAAAATACTAATATTACCATTATCATTACTACTATGACTACTACTACTTCTGTGCTAGCTACTACTACTACTACTTCTTCTATGATAACTACTACCACTACTACTTCTTACTACTCCTACTTGATTCCTCATGCACTCCTCTGCAACACAGTGACTACAGGAAGCTCATGTATTATATAACACTAAAGAGAAATCCTAAATCCCCTGGATAAAGAGATGTGAGTTAACAACACACATACATAGCGTCTCCCTCAATGGGAAAATTAGGGATTTTCTTGGCTCTGTACCCATGTTGGGTTCTGTGTTGGGATTTTGCACATGCCAAGCTAATCTGATGTGAGGACAATGCTTGGGAACACTGTGCAGGTTTGGGGAGGAAAGTGACTGAACTCAGGATATTAATCTACAAACTACAGACCATATTTTCTTGAATCATGACTCACCTGTTTGGTATTCAAGGGAATGAATAAAGGCAGACTATGAATTATGTACATGTGTATATATATATATATGTCTGTGTGTGTATGTATATGTGTATATTGAGATGTATAGGTATGTATATTTGTGTGTGTGGACGTGTATGTATATACATGTGTATGGGGGTGGGTTGGGCCATTTCCTTCGTCTGTTTCCTTGCGCTACCTTGCAAACGCGGGAGACAGCGACAAAGCAAAAAAAAATTATAATAATATAATAAAAGATATATATATATATATATATATATATATATATATATATATATATATATATATATATATATATATATATATAATTTGTTTATGGATGGGGTTGTTAGGGAGGTGAATGCAAGAGTTTTGGAAAGAGGGGCAAGTATGAAGTCTGTTGGGGATGAGAGAGCTTGGGAAGTGAGTCAGTTGTTGTTCGCTGATGATACAGCACTGGTGGCTGATTCATGTGAGAAACTGCAGAAGCTGGTGACTGAGTTTGGTAAAGTGTGTGAAAGAAGAAAGTTAAGAGTAAATGTGAATAAGAGCAAGGTTATTAGGTACAGTAGGGTTGAGGGTCAAGTCAATTGGGAGGTAAGTTTGAATGGAGAAAAACTGGAGGAAGTAAAGTGTTTTAGATATCTGGGAGTGGATCTGGCAGCGGATGGAACCATGGAAGCGGAAGTGGATCATAGGGTGGGGGAGGGGGCGAAAATCCTGGGGGCCTTGAAGAATGTGTGGAAGTCGAGAACATTATCTCGGAAAGCAAAAATGGGTATGTTTGAAGGAATAGTGGTTCCAACAATGTTGTATGGTTGTGAGACGTGGGCTATGGATAGAGTTGTGCGCAGGAGGATGGATGTGCTGGAAATGAGATGTTTGAGGACAATGTGTGGTGTGAGGTGGTTTGATCGAGTAAGTAACGTAAGGGTAAGAGAGATGTGTGGAAATAAAAAGAGCGTGGTTGAGAGAGCAGAAGAGGGTGTTTTGAAATGGTTTGGGCACATGGAGAGAATGAGTGAGGAAAGATTGACCAAGAGGATATATGTGTCGGAGGTGGAGGGAACGAGGAGAAGTGGGAGACCAAATTGGAGGTGGAAAGATGGAGTGAAAAAGATTTTGTGTGATTGGGGCCTGAACATGCAGGAGGGTGAAAGGAGGGCAAGGAATAGAGTGAATTGGATCGATGTGGTATACCGGGGTTGACGTGCTGTCAGTGGATTGAATCAGGGCATGTGAAGCGTCTGGGGTAAACCATGGAAAGCTGTGTAGGTATGTATATTTGCGTGTGTGGACATATGTATATACATTTGTATGGGGGTGGGTTGGGCCATTTCTTTCGTCTGTTTCCTTGCGCTACCTATATATATATATATATATATATATTATATGGGAGGGTATTGATTGAGAGGGTGAAGGCATGTACAGAGCATCAGATTGGGGAAGAGCAGTGTGGTTTCAGAAGTGGTAGAGGATGTGTGGATCAGGTGTTTGCTTTGAAGAATGTATGTGAGAAATACTTAGAAAAGCAAATGGATTTGTATGTAGCATTTATGGATCTGGAGAAGGCATATGATAGAGTTGATAGAGATGCTCTGTGGAAGGTATTAAGAATATATGGTGTGGGAGGAAAGTTGTTAGAAGCAGTGAAAAGTTTTTATCGAGGATGTAAGGCATGTGTACGTGTAGGAAGAGAGGAAAGTGATTGGTTCTCAGTGAATGTAGGTTTGCGGCAGGGGTGTGTGATGTCTCCATGGTTGTTTACTTTGTTTATGGATGGGGTTGTTAGGGAGGTAAATGCAAGAGTTTTGGAAAGAGGGGCAAGTATGAAGTCTGTTGGGGATGAGAGAGCTTGGGAAGTGAGTCAGTTGTTGTTCGCTGATGATACAGCGCTGGTGGCTGATTCATGTGAGAAACTGCAGAAGCTGGTGACTGAGTTTGGAAAAGTGTGTGGAAGAAGAAAGTTAAGAGTAAATGTGAATAAGAGCAAGGTTATTAGGTACAGTAGGGTTGAGGGTCAAGTCAATTGGGAGGTGAGTTTGAATGGAGAAAAACTGGAGGAAGTGAAGTGTTTTAGATATCTGGGAGTGGATCTGGCAGCGGATGGAACCATGGAAGCGGAAGTGGATCATAGGGTGGGGGAGGGGGCGAAAATCCTGGGGACCTTGAAGAATGTGTGGAAGTCGAGAACATTATCTCGGAAAGCAAAAATGGGTATGTTTGAAGGAATAGTGGTTCCAACAATGTTGTATGGTTGCGAGGCGTGGGCTATGGATAGAGTTGTGCGCAGGAGGATGGATGTGCTGGAAATGAGATGTTTGAGGACAATGTGTGGTGTGAGGTGGTTTGATCGAGTGAGTAACGTAAGGGTAAGAGAGATGTGTGGAAATAAAAAGAGCGTGGTTGAGAGAGCAGAAGAGGGTGTTTTAAAGTGGTTTGGGCACATGGAGAGGATGAGTGAGGAAAGATTGACCAAGGATATATGTGTCGGAGGTGGAGGGAACAAGGAGAAGAGGGAGACCAAATTGGAGGTGGAAAGATGGAGTGAAAAAGATTTTGTGTGATCGGGGCCTGAACATGCAGGAGGGTGAAAGGAGGGCAAGGAATAGAGTGAATTGGAGCGATGTGGTATACCGGGGTTGACGTGCTGTCAGTGGATTGAAGCAGGGCATGTGAAGCGTCTGGGGTAAACCATGGAAAGCTGTGTAGGTATGTATATTTGCATGTGTGGACGTATGTATATACATGTGTATGGGGGGGGGGGGGTTGGGCCATTTCTTTCGTCTGTTTCCTTGCGCTACCTCGCAAACGCGGGAGAAAGCGACAAAGTATAATAAAAAAAATAATATATATATATATATATATATATATATATATATATATATATATATATATATATATTGTTACACTAATGCCATTTCACTGAACACCTGTATTCTTGTTTGTGCTGAAGTGAGGAGTTTCCAAATTATGGAGTGCTAGACAGAGGAGTGTTAGTGTCCGTGTAAAACCCCTAAATAGAGTTTCCAAAGAAGCAGCTCCTCCTGCACAACCTCCTATTTATCCTTATAGACCACGGAGGGAACAACAAACATGCAACAGCACATTATACAACTGAAAAATGGTTCACCCAGAACAGAGTGTCTGCATCAAACAGAAGTCTTTAGTTACTCTTTTAATCCTAGACTGACATTACTATAACCTGCACCCTTCCATTATCTTGTATGGCCAACAAAACAACGTTTTTAGGCATCATGTACAGTACATGGGACACTCACAGTTCATACCACAATCATCAGTACAAAAGCCTCAAATAAACTAATGTTTGCAGATCATTGAGTTGTATCAGATTTAGATATGAAAAAGAATTTGCTAGTGTATATAGAATTTAATCACTGCATCCTAAACTACATAAACCTGCCTGGCCATCCATCCTCTCAAAAGAGAATATAACAAAGCTGCAAACCTCTGGAAACAGAGCACTCAGAATGATTTATGACTGCCGAGCAATCACTTTCACACAACATCTACTTGGTGGAATGAAGATCCTCCTGGTACAATTCCACCTCAGTTTACTTGTCACTCAAATATTTGCATCCACACCAGACCATTCCTATCCAAACCACTCCATAATTAATTACCATTGCTAAGATAGAAATAATAAAGCTTATCTCTGTTTACACTTCAGCAGCAACCTACATTATGAAAAACTCATTTACAAAACATGTACTCAAAAATAATCCAATAACTGTTAAACAACAGCCCTTTCAACTCCATCTTAAAGGCCACCCCAGCAGACATACACTCGTCTTAAAACCACTCTCTCCAAACATATGCGGGCTACACTTCTCATCTGAGCTCTTGACATCTCCCATCCCTACAACACCACAAACATTGGTTCAACATATCTCAAGACCCTTCTTGGCAATTGATACACATACCACAGTGAAGGTACTAAACACATGCTGCTCAGATGGCCCTCACTCTTCCACATAGTCACATTTAACATCACTACACTCCATGACCTGTGGTCCTGCCCACTGGATGTGAGGCTGATTATCTAGTTAGGATTTTCATTGTATGTATGGATCATGGTGAGATGCTTGAGGATGTGCAGACTGCATGTATAGGGGCATTGTTGAAAGGTGAGTGTCTGAACTAAAAAAATATAAGTTTACTGAGTGTACCTGCAAGGTGTATGGGAGAGTGGTGATTGAGAGGGTGAAGGCATGTATAGAGCATCAGATTAGGGAGCAATAATGTGGTTTCAGAAGTGGTGGAGGATAGTTAGATCACGTGATGGCTTTTAAGAAAGTTTTCTGAAATGATTTTGTTATGAGACAATGAATGGGGAGAGGCTGATAGAGAGGAAGTGTTGGAAGTGGAGGTGACAATGAGAGGGGGAGACCAAATTAGAAATGGAAGATGAAGTGAAAAATATTTTGAGTGCTCAGGGTCTGAACATGGATGAGGGGAAATTCTTCCATAGAATAGTGAAATTGAGCAATGTGGTATATATGAGTCAACCTGCTGTCTGTGGACTGAACTAAGGCTGAAGCAGCTGGGGGAAACCACGGAAAGGTCTGTGGGGCTTGGTTATGGAGAGGGAGCTGTGGTTTCAGTGCATTACAAGTGTTTAGAATGGACAGCAGTGAATGAGGCACTTTTTTCATCCATATCTGTTGCTATTTCACTAACATGGGAAACAGTGAGCAAGTATGTAAGAGAGAAAAAACACACACACACACACACACACACACTCACATATATATATATATATAAATATATATAAATATTTTTTTTTTTTTTTTTTTTTATACTTTGTCGCTGTCTCCCGCGTTTGCGAGGTAGCGCAAGGAAACAGACGAAAGAAATGGCCCAACCCCCCCCCCCCCATACACATGTACATACACACGTCCACACACGCAAATATACATACCTACACAGCTTTCCATGGTTTACCCCAGACGCTTCACATGCCTTGCTTCAATCCACTGACAGCACGTCAACCCCGGTATACCACATGACTCCAATTCACTCTATTTCTTGCCCTCCTTTCACCCTCCTGCATGTTCAGGCCCCGATCACACAAAATCTTTTTCACTCCATCTTTCCACCTCCAATTTGGTCTCCCTCTTCTCCTCGTTCCCTCCACCTCCGACACATATATCCTCTTGGTCAATCTCTCCTCACTCATTCTCTCCATGTGCCCAAACCATTTCAAAACACCCTCTTCTGCTCTCTCAACCACGCTCTTTTTATTTCCACACATCTCTCTTACCCTTACGTTACTTACTCGATCAAACCACCTCACACCACACATTGTCCTCAAACATCTCATTTCCAGCACATCCATCCTCCTGCGCACATCTCTATCCATAGCCCACGCCTCGCAACCATACAACATTGTTGGAACCACTATTCCCTCAAACATACCCATTTTTGCTTTCCGAGATAATGTTCTCGACTTCCACACATTTTTCAAGGCTCCCAAAATTTTCGCCCCCTCCCCCACCCTATGATCCACTTCCGCTTCCATGGTTCCATCCGCTGACAGATCCACTCCCAGATATCTAAAACACTTCACTTCCTCCAGTTTTTCTCCATTCAAACTCACCTCCCAATTGACTTGACCCTCACCCCTACTGTACCTAATAACCTTGCTCTTATTCACATTTACTCTCAACTTTCTTCTTCCACACACTTTACCAAACTCAGTCACCAGCTTCTGCAGTTTCTCACATGAATCAGCCACCAGCGCTGTATCATCAGCGAACAACAACTGACTCACTTCCCAAGCTCTCTCATCCCCAACAGACTTCATACTTGCCCCTCTTTCCAGGACTCTTGCATTTACCTCCCTTACAACCCCATCCATAAACAAATTAAACAACCATGGAGACATCACACATCCCTGCCGCAAACCTACAGTCACTGAGAACCAATCACTTTCCTCTCTTCCTACACGTACACATGCCTTACATCCTCGATAAAAACTTTTCACTGCTTCTAACAACTTGCCTCCCACACCATATATTCTTAATACCTTCCACAGAGCATCTCTATCAACTCTATCATATGCCTTCTCCAGATCCATAAATGCTACATACAAATCCATTTGCTTTTCTAAGTATTTCTCACATACATTCTTCAAAGCAAACACCTGATCCACACATCCTCTACCACTTCTGAAACCGCACTGCTCTTCCCCAATCTGATGCTCTGTACATGCCTTCACCCTCTCAATCAATACCCTCCCATATAATTTACCAGGAATACTCAACAAACTTATACCTCTGTAATTTGAGCACTCACTCTTATCCCCTTTGCCTTTGTACAATGGCACTATGCACGCATTCCGCCAATCCTCAGGCACCTCACCATGAGTCATACATACATTAAATAACCTTACCAACCAGTCAACGATACAGTCACCCCCTTTTTTAATAAATTCCACTGCAATACCATCCAAACCTGCTGCCTTGCCGGCTTTCATCTTCCGCAAAGCTTTTACTACCTCTTCTCTGTTTACCAAATCATTTTCCCTAACCCTCTCACTTTGCACACCACCTCGACCAAAACACCCTATATCTGCCACTCTGTCATCAGACACATTCAACAAACCTTCAAAATACTCATTCCATCTCCTTCTCACATCACCGCTACTTGTTATCACCTCCCCATTTACGCCCTTCACTGAAGTTCCCATTTGCTCCCTTGTCTTACGCACCCTATTTACCTCCTTCCAGAACATCTTTTTATTCTCCCTAAAATTTACTGATAGTCTCTCACCCCAACTCTCATTTGCCCTTTTTTTCACCTCTTGCACCTTTCTCTTGACCTCCTGTCTCTTTCTTTTATACTTCTCCCACTCAATTGCATTTTTTCCCTGCAAAAATCGTCCAAATGCCTCTCTCTTCTCTTTCACTAATACTCTTACTTCTTCATCCCACCACTCACTACCCTTTCTAAACAGCCCACCTCCCACTCTTCTCATGCCACAAGCATCTTTTGCGCAATCCATCACTGATTCCCTAAATACATCCCATTCTTCCCCCACTCCCCTTACTTCCATTGTTCTCACCTTTTTCCATTCTGTACACAGTCTCTCCTGGTACTTCCCCACACAGGTCTCCTTCCCAAGCTCACTTACTCTCACCACCTTCTTCACCCCAACATTCACTCCTCTTTTCTGAAAACCCATACTAATCTTCACCTTAGCCTCCACAAGATAATGATCAGACATCCCTCCAGTAGCACCTCTCAGCACATTAACATTTATATATATATATATATATATAAATATATATATATATATATATATATATATATATATATATATATATATATATATATATATATATATATATATATATATCCATTTGCTTTTCTAAGTATTTCTCACGTACATTCTTCAAAGCAAACACCTGATCCACACATCCTCTACCACTTCTGAAACCACACTGCTCTTCCCCAATCTGATGCTCTGTACATGCCTTCACCCTCTCAATCAATACCCTCCCATATAATTTACCAGGAATACTCAACAAACTTATACCTCTGTAATTTGAGCACTCACTCTTATCCCCTTTGCCTTTGTACAATGGCACTATGCACGCATTCCGCCAATCCTCAGGCACCTCACCATGAGTCATACATACATTAAATAACCTTACCAACCAGTCAACAATACAGTCACCCCCTTTTTTAATAAATTCCACTGCAATACCATCCAAACCTGCTGCCTTGCCGGCTTTCATCTTCCGCAAAGCTTTTACTACCTCTTCTCTGTTTACCAAATCATTTTCACTAACCCTCTCACTTTGCACACCACCTCGACCAAAACACCCTATATCTGCCACTCTATCATCAAACACATTCAACAAACCTTCAAAATACTCACTCCATCTCCTTCTCACATCACCACTACTTGTTATCACCTCCCCATTTGCACCCTTCACTGAAGTTCCCATTTGCTCCCTTGTCTTACACACTTTATTTACCTCCTTCCAGAACATCTTTTTATTCTCCCTAAAATTTAATGATACTCTCTCACCCCAACTCTCATTTGCCATTTTTTCACCTGGATCTGGAGAAGGCATATGATAGAGTTGATAGAGATGCTCTGTGGAAGGTATTAAGAATATATGGTGTGGGAGGCAAGTTGTTAGAAGCAGTGAAAAGTTTTTATCGAGGATGTAAGGCATGTGTACGTGTAGGAAGAGAGGAAAGTGATTGGTTCTCAGTGAATGTAGGTTTGCGGCAGGGGTGTGTGATGTCTCCATGGTTGTTTAATTTGTTTATGGATGGGGTTGTTAGGGAGGTGAATGCAAGAGTTTTGGAAAGAGGGGCAAGTATGAAGTCTGTTGGGGATGAGAGAGCTTGGGAAGTGAGTCAGTTGTTGTTCGCTGATGATACAGCGCTGGTGGCTGATTCATGTGAGAAACTGCAGAAGCTGGTGACTGAGTTTGGTAAAGTGTGTGAAAGAAGAAAGTTAAGAGTAAATGTGAATAAGAGCAAGGTTATTAGGTACAGTAGGGTTGAGGGTCAAGTCAATTGGGAGGTGAGTTTGAATGGAGAAAAACTGGAGGAAGTGAAGTGTTTTAGATATCTGGGAGTGGATCTGGCAGCGGATGGAACCATGGAAGCGGAAGTGGATCATAGGGTGGGGGAGGGGGCGAAAATTCTGGGAGCCTTGAAGAATGTATGGAAGTCGAGAACATTATCTCGGAAAGCAAAAATGGGTATGTTTGAAGGAATAGTGGTTCCAACAATGTTGTATGGTTGCGAGGCGTGGGCTATGGATAGAGTTGTGCGCAGGAGGATGGATGTGCTGGAAATGAGATGTTTGAGGAAAATGTGTGGTGTGAGGTGGTTTGATCGAGTAAGTAACGTAAGGGTAAGAGAGATGTGTGGAAATAAAAAGAGCGTGGTTGAGAGAGCAGAAGAGGGTGTTTTGAAATGGTTTGGGCACATGGAGAGAATGAGTGAGGAAAGATTGACCAAGAGGATGTATGTGTCGGAGGTGGAGGGAACGAGAAGTGGGAGACCAAATTGGAGGTGGAAAGATGGAGTGAAAAAGATTTTGTGTGATCGGGGCCTGAACATGCAGGAGGGTGAAAGGAGGGCAAGGAATAGAGTGAATTGGATCGATGTGGTATACCGGGGTTGACGTGCTGTCAGTGGGTTGAATCAGGGCATGTGAAGCGTCTGGGGTAAACCATGGAAAGCTGTGTAGGTATGTATATTTGCGTGTGTGGACGTATGTATATACATGTGTATGGGGGTGGGTTGGGCCATTTCTTTCGTCTGTTTCCTTGCGCTACCTCGCAAACGCAAACCATATATATATATATATATATGGTACCGGGCTCCGCCTGCAAGGGGCTACACCGAGAGAAAAGTGCCCTTTGGCGAGGCTGTATCCTTGGAAGTATAGTCTCGTCAAAGAACTTACTACTCGAAAGGAATGTACATCTCCCTGCTACTGGAAGGAGCGCAGTCTTGTACTGCAAGAGCCTTTAAAAAGAGACCCACGGTAACACCAAGACTTTCATAGAAAATGGGTTAGGGTACTCACAAATAAAATGATAGCATTTAATAATCACCAGATTAAAAAGTTAGCTATGTCAATGATCTATCATCAGGGTATTAAAACAAACATCTGGCACGTACATATATGGATTCTTCATATATACATATATATATATATATATATATATATATATATATATATATATATATATATATATATATATAATAGCATCGTATAAGGCACATAGTTACCACGGCAGGTTGGCAGGATGAGGGAGAGAGGAAATTATGGGTAGTAAGGATGGATGCAAGGCTGGGGAGGGAGTAAGATGACACACACCCTTCTATTCTCTTGTGGTAAATGTCTGTTCTGATGGCAGATGAATTCATTCGCGTTGATTTTTATTACATATTTTGCAGTTTGTTTATAATCAACGATTTGTTGTTTTAGGCGAGTTCATCTAAGCATCTTGTTTCATACTCAAGTTTTCCTACGTGCCTTACGCGAGGTAGCGTCGCGAACATGAACGAAGGCGTCAACTGTACACATCTACCCTCCATCTGTCATGGATTAAATGCCCCACAATATTTGTTAATGGTATCCTTTGGCTTTTATTTTTTCACGCCAGATACTAGGATTTATATGCGTACATCTCTGGCAGCAGAGGTGTCCCATAATTTAGCCATGCACATAAACAAACACTAAATAAGCTTTTATGACCGATATCTTCGTGACCTTAAAAAACATACCGCTCCCCTAACTCGGGCATGCCATGCTGATGGTATCATACACGTGTACATTCGTATTTCAAAATGTGTTTTGTTCCCGCTCTCATCTCATTAATAAACCGTGCCATTATTCTCATTCATACGTCATGTCCTAACACGATTACCATACATCATTTTGTACTCATAATCAAAACACCTGGTCCACCTTTACTCCTCCTTTCTGTCGAACGCACAATCACCCTCCGTTGACAAGAGAAATCGCCTCATTAACAAGCTCATGAAGCTCGAGGATTTACCAAATAAGCTGACTGAATACAGTCATGGAACGAGGTTGGCTTACCTGAGAGAAGATTGTACCAGACAGTCCCCCATACTCTCACACTTTGCACGTAAACAAGTCACAGAATTTTTCTGCATCCCAATCAGTTTTTCGCGTTGAAAGGTGAGCAACGGTATATCTAAAGCTGAACTGATTAGGTTTATAAGAACCTGTGGAGGTTGTCACGGTGTCGGTAGTTTATAGTTTATAACTCGTTTAAATGGTCTTTTACCATGAACTGATAATGTCAATACCTAGAAGTATACAAGTCGAATCCAAACTTCCTGACCCAAAAGTCTCATTAGGAAGACGACAGTATATAATTTGCTGCCCACCGGTACACGAGAGGTTAGTACTGAGCTGTTTGCGTTCCTCTATCATGACAGTTTATCGCTGGGTATACAGGTCTTCGAAATCTAGGCATGTGTCCCGCAGATCAGACAGGGTCGAGTATCATGAACTTTATTCCAGCTAATCAGTTCTCTTATATTACTCTACATTTAACTTATAATTGCAGTTGTTAACAAAGATTTCTTCATAACACACACACACACACAATGTAATGGTGTAGTGGTTTCCGATGCTGACCGCGATTCACGCACGGACCCACCCGGTTCGAATCCTAGGAGCGACAGTCTGCTCATAGCCAACCCAGTTATTCATCTTCCCCTTGGGCTGGTAGGTATATGGACACCTGGTATGACTGATGTGCGTGTGTGTATATATACAAGAGTCAAGTCATAGTATATATAACAAGGTTAAGAGACAGGGCAATACGAGTGTAAAACTCCGCTTAACACACAAACAGTAGTCACACATACATATGAATTTACACACAGAAACGTATATATATATATATATATATATATATATATATATATATATATATATATATATATATATATATATATATATATTCTCGTCCGTGGTCTTATCGCTCCAAAGGAGTCATTAATATCCCCGTTCCTACATAGAATGCAGCATTGACGCTGGGTCCTGAGATGGGAATCCTGTATTCTCTCTGCACACACCAATATCGCCTATCGTAACCTGAGTTAATGCTAGTAATGTAACTTCTGACCTGGGGGTATAAAAAAAAGCACGTCTATGGAAGTTATGGATAAATTCTCTGCGATCCAATCATGACATTGATCTAGTATGACCTGCGTTCCGCAACAGCAACAAATTGTCTGAATAATGAATCGTAACTCAGCACGGTTGTCGGAGCCTAACATCTTCCAACGTAACCTTTCCCTCAACTTTGAAGTTACTGACTGCTGCATCCTAGCTCTACATAGGTACATCCTTTTGCATAATTTCGACATGTGAGCAAATAGTTAAGTAAGGCACTTCTGATGGCACGTTCGGCATACATTTCGCCTATCCTGTCTGTTCAAGCGTCAGGTGAAGTCATTTTGGCATTCCAAAATGTCCAGTGAGCGAGGACATTAAGCGGGACATCTCCCGTTGTTCAGTGGTTTGGTCAGGTGTTTTGTGAGGGGAAGGAAGACCTGAGGGAGACACTAATACTAAGAGGCACCACCACACTAGGAGGCAGTGCTACTAATTCTCTACAGTCTGGGCACTGACCTGGGATTTAAACTTAAGATTACTTAGTACGCTTGCAGGATCACAGTTCGTTGGGGTGATTTTCAAAGGCAGTTTTCTCAACCTCCTTCGAAGGGGAGGAAGAATCACCATGGGGAGCCTAGCGGAGGCGCTATGGGACATCCTTCCTTGGGGAATATTCTGAAGCAGGCCCCAGCCACCTGCTTGGCAAGGGGCAGCAGCCAGTGGTGCGCGATGCGGTCCACCTGCAAGCAAAGAAGACACGTTTTGACGTTATAACTGGCCGACGCGAACGTACACAAGCATCGCATTTCTAAACTTCTGTTTGTTTATCTGTGCAGCCATATCTCATCTCATCATCAAAAGACTGATGATGTAAACCTGTTGGCAGGATGTGCTATACAATGTGGAGATAATATGAATATCGGTGGTACATGGATGTTAAAACGAATATAGATACGCTTTAACACCATTTAAGATGACTCAAGTTCTCCATCGTTGGTAACCTAAGCTCATGAAGACAACAGCAATCGCTTTTCGTTCGATTACCCTCTGCTCCACAGTAGGGCTAAGTCGCTATCTTCCTTAGGGATGTATTGGTAGGGCTAAGTCGCTATCATCCTTAGCAATGTACTGCAGCATCAGAAGTTTGTAGGTCTACATTATACACGTATGATATACCAATGCCAAGATATTCGGTAGTAGTTTGCTCTGAAAAGTCACCTTAAACTCCACAGAATTCCTAGAATGACCTACCAACCGTGTCCTTCGATCACATATTCCTTATAAACACTGATGCCAAATAACGCAGGAATGACCCTCAGTTGCCTGATCTATTACACTGATGCTACTTCTATCATTATGTAGGCCATAGAATTTAAATCTCTGAGTAGACGCCGTGGTCTCCATCCCGAGAGAGAGAGAAAAAAGAGAGGTGGCTTGTGACTCACCGAGTTGGACTGCTTCAGGCAGTCGAAGCCGCCTAGTTCACAGATCCGGTAGTGGTGCGAGAGGCCAGCGTCAGGCGGGACGTTCTTCACCGCCTTAGTTCCTGTGTTGGGAGGACAGATTGGGATGCTCACTCTATAACTGTGGTTTAACGACGCCTATCCTGCAGTGTACTGGACATATGTCACTACATGAAAGAAAAAGGGATTTGAAGAGATGAGAGGTAAGATCTGTAAGACCTGTCCCATGAGGTGACTGGAGAGGAAAGGGCAGTAAACTTATAATGATTCGAACTGTCCCAGTTGTTTGTGATACACATAATAGAAAAATGGTGTTATGAATCATACGGCAAAGTTAATTGATTATTAAAAAAAATAGTCCTTAATCCTCTTATCGAATTATACAATGTCGAGAAAACAAGAGAAAATAAATCTGCGCGATTGTGTTTTGAACACAAAGCTACTGTCGTACTGAGCAACAAGAATTCGAAAGAGTGAAACATAAGGCGCATGCATGCAGACACACCACTCACCAATGTGTTCCCAGACATTATGGTTGCCCACCTCAGCAACGCGCTGTGGCCGTACGAGGTATTTGGATCGCTGGCCGTACTTGTGGGGTTTGTTGAGTCTACGCGTCTTGTAGCTTGTCAGGAGGTAGGGCATGGAAGATTCCGAACCGAAGAGATTATATCCTAACCCATTCTCGTCCGCGAAAAGAGCATCGTGGACGGCCGTGTCGTTCTCCCAGTATAGGTAAAAGAATACGTTCTGGATGGACAAATGGGTTTCTTTTAGTCACATGTTAAGGTATCATTGACAGGGTAAGGCTAACGGCTATGAGTTTGCCCATCTTGGAAGAGAGAAAAGAAAAGGGTGACCTGATCATATCCTTCAAGACGAGATCAATGAAGTGGATCGAGAACACTTCTTGGAGGGAGAGAGTAACCAGAGGACATATAATTAAGTCATTTTGGGATAATGACCATGAGAGTGTTTACAATGAATAACGGAATGAGGAAAATTCTTAACTAGCAACGTGAGACAAGCCTTTCTTGAGAGAGAGAGAGAGAGAGAGAGAGAGAGAGAGAGAGAGAGAGAGAGAGAGAGAGAGAGAGAGAGAGAGAGAGAGAGGATTGCGCAAACGGAAGGTGTAAATATAGGGAAAAATTGCTTGTTAGGGGGAGGGGAGGGGGGAGTGTTCATGAGGGGAAACGATATAAACATAGTTAACAACGACATTTCTGCCTGATGATGTAAACAAAGAAGAAAATGGGTTTACAGAGGAGAGTCGGAAGAAGAGGTGTTCAAAGAGGTATTTTAAAACGAGGAGCTCACTAAAGAGGTGTTATACGAGGCGCTCACCTGGAAGACGTACACGTCATAGCGGCTGCCGAAGGAGTGCACCAAATCAAGGAGGTTGTGGTGGTTCCTGGGTATAAGGAACTCGTCCACGTCGACCATGGCTGTCAAGTGGAAGCGGTTGACCGAACGGAGGTTGCAGTCGTTGAGGGCCGCGAAGATGCCCTCCGTTCTAATCTCCTTCTGCGTGACGACAGGTAAGGCCCAGGGAAGCACGGTGACGATTCCAAAGTCCTGGTAGTAATCCAGAACGGCCTTGACGTTGCTGCCTGTCGTGTGGTTATAGAAAATGAACTTGTCCGCCCCCAGCAGACGGTAGAATTCTATGAATTCGACGAGCCACACCGCCCTGTCAAAATTGTAGTGGAAAGGCTTGACGCACACGCTCATGTTTCCCATTTGCTCTCTGCTGACGAGGTCCTGAACGGGTAGGCTGGAGGTCGCGTCAGCTTGCCCGCCCACCACCAGAGACACTCGGGTAGGGGTGGCGGTAGCGTCCGACATACTGCAGAGGATGTAGGCGGCCGAGAAAGGCAGGTTCCAGTTCTCCCGGATGAGTTTAGTTTTGGCGCGGACCCGGCTAGTAGCGTTGCCCCACCACACTTGACACTCAGTCACCTGAAGGGGTTAAAACCATCCGGGTAGAGTACACGGGAGAAAATACTCACAGGAACTGTATGTGGCGAGAAGTGTGAGTTGTGGTGTATAACTCTGGACAAATGGAACTCTAGGGGCGAGATAGAACTTACGAGACTGTTCTGGAGAACATTATCAAACTTTGTGACGAATCGGAACATGAAACTCAATATCTAAGACATTCTCAAGAAATAGATTTTATTTCATATTCTAGAGGAAGTATGCCACGCTAATCATTGCTAATAAAAGTTCTGGTACAAAAATTCACATACTGAGAGTGTTAAAGATAGGTTAGGTCCGAGAGTTACATAACACGGGTCATGTAACTACTCCCCGCCGCGCCCTTACCTTCTTCTTCTTCTTCAGGATGGCCACGACCCTGACAAGGTTGGAGGAGCCGCGGCGGTCCATGTAGGCTGAGTACACGAAGACACTGCGCTCAGAACCAACCACCTGGGAGAGGGGATTTAGAGAGAAGAAAATAAAAACGTGAAAACAGGAAGACGATGATGAACCGAAAATGAAAGACATGGAAACGTATGTCAAAGGAATGCAAAGGAAAACAAACAGCACCAAACCACTGTTAGCTGGTGGTTATCAGAGACAAAGAATGTGTATGAAAAGACGGAGCTATGACTTAGTGGGGGACGCTTGTAAACTTGGAACTATGGAGGCCGTAATATCGTCAGTCATGGACTTCAAGCGAAGTTGTCATTTTTCTAAAAACTTATCTATGGTGCAGCTTTCATCTACTCTCACTGGTAAAGCATTTCATCTGTTAACAAGACTGTTGAAGAAAAAGGAACTTTGCTTCAAGATCGAGATTATCAAAGCCTTTGATGATTTTGAATACTTGTATCAATACCTCTCGACCTTCTTCAATTTTTTTTTTTTAAGCTAATCAAGTTGAAATCATCTTAGGTAGTTTTCATAAATTCTTTTTTTTTGGTCCGAAATTCATCGTGGTTGTTCACCGCTTGTACGATAACCAAAACTCGACACACTATTTAAGGTGGGGACGCATCAGTGAGTTGTACAGAATGGATATTGTTATTCTAAGTTTGAATTCGAATATCTAACCAATGACTTTTAGACCTTTTGTTTTTTATTCTTATTCACTCCTTCTTTGCACTGCTTTCTTTGGCTTTAGGTCACCAGAGATTATTTATCATAACGGTATCAATAACTCGCTACGATGCTAAGTTATTCGATATGAAACTGAGCATTACCGTGGCTGCTGCAGCAAACCATCCTGACACGGGAAATGATCACACTTTCTGCAGGTAACAACAGCTAGATTCGTCACAGACAAAACAGGGAACGCGGAAAGGATAAAAGAAACAAGCAGAAAGAGACAGGAGAGAAGGGACCGTAATTAAACTTGGCGAGGCTACGGAGAGTGGGAAGAATAAACGCCAACAAGGGCGCGAGACGAAGACTGATTGAATGCTAGTATGTAAACAGCAGTGTGGTTAATATAGCTATAGAGATTTTAATTCCAAAAATGATCGACTAAGCCCATTCTTACACCAAGAGGAGTAACACAGCAGCAGCTTTCATACCATTCCGAGCTAAGGTGGTCGAAACCCGCCTCCGACTTCATCGTAAACGGTAATAATGGGCAAGATTGCAGACCGAACCGTGGGGTTCAAGGCGAGCCTCCGACACCATTCTGAGTTATACGTAAAGCCCCGGATTTAGCTGTGGGGTTAGAGAGGGATTATCTCACACCCATCATAAGGCTGATGTAAGTAAACGCCTGGGAACTTCAAGCCTCATATGACCATGAGTTCCACACCACAGTGGCCTACTGAGAGTGGGAAGACTGAACGCATAACAAGAACCCAAGACGAGACTACTAATTTAAAACGAAGACCTGAAGAATGTTCTAGTTACTACTCATAAGCATGCTGTTAAAGAGACACTCGAAGGAAGCTGTTATAACGCTAATAAACCACATGTGAGGATGTTAAACACACCTAAGATACTGTCTCTTGTGAAGTAGCCATGGTGATCCTAGCTTAGTAATGTTACACTAACTAATGTTAGATTAGTAAGTTATGCTAATTCTATAACCTTAGTAATGGGTGTCCTAATTCTATAACCTTAGTAATGGGTGTACTAATTCTATAACCTTAGTAATGGGTGATCCAAGCCTAGTTAAGGTAGTACTAATTCCATATTAAGTTAGTAATGGGTGATCCATGCCTAGTCGATATTAGACTAGTAAATGTAAGAGTGATTCCATACTCAGTAATAGGTGTATATTAGGTGTAGATACACGGCCGGTCAACTGTAAAGACTTTTTTTTTTTTGATGGTGATTTACGTTTATCTCCCGGTGATCATTTGTACCACCTCATCCGTGGCTGACCTCTTCTTAAAGTTTTGAGGTCCTGCTGCCGGGGCTGGAAGTGGTCCTGCTGAAGGGAGCTTAGCCAACAATTAATTTCCTCGCAGGCGTTAGTTACTGCCCTCCTGGAACCTACCACGTCAACGAAGTCTTCACCTGTGAACTTGATCTCGACGCCGAATCTGTTTTCAGTGGCGTTTTTGTAGTTCAGCAGGTATTTCTGATCATGTAGGGAAATCTCGACCTGCTCCGTCCAGCGGCCTTGCTGCCACAGCTGGAAGTGGCTATGCTGCCGGGGCTGGACGTGGTCCTGCTGCCGGGGCTGGACGTGGTCCTGCTGCCGGGGCTGGACGTGGTCCTGCTGCCGGGGCTGGACGTGGTCCTGCTGCCGGGGCTGGACGTGGTCCTGCTGCCGGGGCTGGACGTGGTCCTGCTGCCGGGGCTGGACGTGGTCCTGCTGCCGGGGCTGGACGTGGTCCTGCTGCCGGGGCTGGACGTGGTCCTGCTGCCGGGGCTGGACGTGGTCCTGCTGCCGGGGCTGGACGTGGTCCTGCTGCCGGGGCTGGACGTGGTCCTGCTGCCGGGGCTGGACGTGGTCCTGCTGCCGGGGCTGGAAGTGGTCCTGCTGAAGGGAGCTTAGCCAACAATTAATTTCCTCGCAGGCGTCAGTTACTGCCCTCCTGGAACCTACCACGGCAACGAAGTCTTTACCTGTGAACTTGATCTCGACGCCGAATCTGTTTTCAGTGGCGTTTTTGTAGTTCAGCAGGTATTTCTGATCATGTAGGGAAATCTCGACCTGCTCCGTCCAGCGGCCTTGCTACCACAGCTGGAAGTGGCTATGCTGCCGGGGCTGGACGTGGTCCTGCTGCCGGGGCTGGACGTGGTCCTGCTGCCGGGGCTGGACGTGGTCCTGCTGCCGGGGCTGGACGTGGTCCTGCTGCCGGGGCTGGACGTGGTCCTGCTGCCGGGGCTGGACGTGGTCCTGCTGCCGGGGCTGGACGTGGTCCTGCTGCCGGGGCTGGAAGTGGTCCTGCTGAAGGGAGCTTAGCCAACAATTAATTTCCTCGCAGGCATTAGTTACTGCCCTCCTGGAACCTACCACGTCAACGAAGTCTTCACCTGTGAACTTGATCTCGACGCCGAATCTGTTTTCAGTGGCGTTTTTGTAGTTCAGCAGGTATTTCTGATCATGTAGGGAAATCTCGACCTGCTCCGTCCAGCGGCCTTGCTGCCACAGCTGGAAGTGGCTATGCTGCCGGGGCTGGACGTGGTCCTGCTGCCGGGGCTGGACGTGGTCCTGCTGCCGGGGCTGGACGTGGTCCTGCTGCCGGGGCTGGACGTGGTCCTGCTGCCGGGGCTGGACGTGGTCCTGCTGCCGGGGCTGGACGTGGTCCTGCTGCCGGGGCTGGACGTGGTCCTGCTGCCGGGGCTGGACGTGGTCCTGCTGCCCGGGCTGGACGTGGTCCTGCTGCCCGGGCTGGACGTGGTCCTGCTGCCCGGGCTGGACGTGGTCCTGCTGCCCGGGCTGGACGTGGTCCTGCTGCCCGGGCTGGACGTGGTCCTGCTGCCCGGGCTGGACGTGGTCCTGCTGCCCGGGCTGGACGTGGTCCTCCTTCACGGACTCGTGTTCTTCCGGCAGGGACATGGGGTGATCATCCTGCTGGTCCACGGGTTCGTCTTCCTGCAGGGATTCGTGTTCTTCCGGCAGGGACATGGGGTGGTCAACCTGCTGGTTCACGGGTCCGTCTTCCTACAGGGACTCGTGTTCCCCCGGCAGGGACATGTGTTGGTCAACCCGCTGGTCCACGGGGTAGTCCTCCTCCAGGGAATCGTCCTGATGGAGATCCTCGTGTTCCTCCAGCAGGGACATGGGGTGGTCAACCTGCTGGTCCACTGGTTGGTCTTCCTCCAGGGAATCGTCCTGATGGAGATCCTCGTGTTCCTCCAGCAGGAACGGGGTTATGTCAGGAATTCTCCACCTGAAGATGATCATCAAAAGAGCTAGCCCTATCCAGTACAGCACCTGGCGTAGCACCAAAGGACCCAGACCACTGGACAGATGCCCCACGAGCGTCAGGTGCTCCACCGGCCTCTTTGACATCTTGTACAACTTGAGGACGTTCCTTACGTTGTAGTAGATGGTCATCAGACTCTGGAGGAACGGGTTGTTGACATGTGGGACCTCCGTGTGTAGGGACAAAGGCTGAGGCTTCAGTACTCCGATGAGGGGGATGTGAACGGTATTCGCGTGAACGTGGCGCTCCTGTAAGTATCTCTCCAAGTGAGCCTACAGCTTTGTGATGAGGAAGCCGCCCAACACCATCACGAATGCTAACACTAACACAAAACGGATGGAAAGTCGTAGGTAATTAGACATAACGTGAATTCATTATTTTTGCATATCCTAATGAGAAGAGAAGTTTTATCATTCTCAAATGGGGAACACCTAGGTCGTCGAGGCTCCAAAGATTTGAGTGTTATGTGTGTGTGTGTGTGTGTGTGTGTGTGTAGTGAAGATGATCCTCGTAGGATGTGCTGATGATAAAGAGGCAGCGAAGATGTAGCTGTCGTGATGATACACTGCAGCATTGGGGAGAATGGAGCAAGATGATGCTGAGCAAGACAGAAAGACAAGGGAACAAATGGGAACACCAGTGAAGGGGGCTAATGGGAAGATGATAACAAGTGGTGGTGATGTGAGAAGGAGATGGAGTGAGTATTTTGAAAGTCTGTTGGCTTGGGAAGGAGACTTGTGTGAGGAAGTACCAGGAGAGAGTGAGTACAGAATGGAAAAAGGTGAGAACAAAGGACGTAAGGGACTCGTATCAAAGATGTGTCACATTTGAATCATTATAGTCAAAGTACCCGGAGAAGGTCAGTCCTTAGGCAAGTTAAACTTTCACCTAAGCAATACATGAAGAGGAGAGCAACAAGGACCGGGAATAAGAGAACTGAGGCTACAGGGAAAGACTAGAATCCTGAGACTGGCCCAGCACGGAGGAAAGTATAATTTCTTTCGTTTACCTTTGGGAGTCTGCGTTGTTCATAGAAAACGTAAGTACTTAGCTCTGTTCTCTATAACCGTTGTTAAATAAAGGAAATGAGGCTTGATACGAAACCTCACTCACTCGCGTCCTGGCTCCTTATGCCCTCGCATCACTGACGCAGGCAATAACATGGCTATAACTTCAACAACACATTGAAGTTATCCTCACTACTCAAATTATTATTATTATTATATATTTTTTTTTTTTTTGTTTGAACGAGCGCCTAGGCTTCCAAGACAGGGCCCGCCGGATGTATACACTTTCTGATTGTCTGTACGAGAGCACCATGATGCAGATGCTGTGGCGACCATCAAACCGTTTCATTCCAGTGGTCGATGGTAAGATGGTCGATGGTAAGGAGACGCTTTTCACCACAACACACCGAGGTAACGCTACCTAGAAAACATGGTTTAAGAACAATTGTACGAGCATAGGGACACATTGGTCACGTCCACAAGGCACCAGGGGACTGAGTGGAATGAAATAGAACCGGAAGCGAAGAGGTTGGATCGAAGGAGTTTATACATCTTGTGACTCGAAAAACAGATACGTGTAGGAGGGGTGTGGTGTCGGCTGCAGGAAACTAATGTACCACTTGCACATTGAAATATATATATAGAAAAATGACACGACATCCGTCAACAAACGTTAGTGGCAAACAAAGCAAAGAATTAAACAAACATGAAACACAATCAGACGTCCGATATCAATTACAATTATTCACCTGTTCCGATATCAATTACAATCACTTGTCACTTGTCGTATCATTTTACGATTGTTTACGTAGGTCCAGGTGTCGCATCAGGGTGTTCGCATCAGACGTTCTGTCGCTTCCCTGACGTAGTGTTGCGTCTCGCCCTAAGTAAAGTTGGCGAGTGTTGTTGTCGTGGGAGCTCGGGCGATTGTCAAAGTTACCGGTAAACAAGAGGAAGGAATATACAGCTCCGAAGGTATAATCACACAGGGGCTGGCCAAACGCCTGGCAAATGTTCCTTCATAGACGACAGGGAAGCGCAGAGAAATCTTCATCAAACTTATGAGGTTTGCTTGAAGAGCCTCCCTTCGTCATCGTCGTCCACGGGCGCCGCCCTTGGTCGGGGGGTGCGTGTGGCGTTGACACGGTTCTGGAACCTTCGTGATAAGGACTTATAATCAACGTGGCAAGTGTCCACATATCAGGGGAATGACTCACTCCAACCGTTGCTTAGGGGCTCAAGATAAGGACACTGGAAGGGGAGAAATGTACGATCATATGAACACTTCGAGAGAGAGAGAGAGAGAGAGAGAGAGAGAGAGAGAGAGAGAGAGAGAGAGAGAGAGAGAGAGAGAGAGTGTCTCATCCACTGTATCGCTTACGGACGGGTTTGGGTTGTCGTCATACAACACAGTCACTTAAAAAAAAAAAGAAGTCCGGGTTGTGTAGCAGAGACAAACAATAAGGCTAGGCTGTCGTCATACCTCCATCCAGTCACCATGAGGCTTCAGCGTAGGGTCATCAGTGACGGGCGGGAGCACCCTCGTCCACATCATCTGCTCCTGTGGCTGCTGCTCGACGCCCCCAGTGTCGTCCAGGTCCATGACGCTGCCCGGCATCCCTGCGTCGCCCGAGCCGTGCACCGGCGTCTGTCGCAACGCGGGAATTAACGTTAGCGTTAGACTCCGTTGTGTCTCGTGCGAGCGTGTGCAGAGGAAACGTGCCACGGAGAAGAGAGAGAGAGAGAGAGAGAGAGAGAGAGAGAGGATGCTAGTGTTGTTTTTTGGGTTGAGGGGGGGCCAGGGGTGGGTGTTAGTTCGGGTGGTTGCGAGGTTACTGGTTTAGGTGAGGTTGCTGGTTTAGGTGAGGTTGCTGCGTTGGGAGAGGTTGCTAGTTCGGGGGTGGGTGTTTGGTCCGGAGGTTAGGTTAGGTTTGGGACTTGCTAGTTTGGTAAGTTGTCTGCTATAGTTCGGGATCTGTGTGGCTAGTTCGGTAGATTGTTGGGTTGGGGAGTTGCTAGTTCGGGAGGGGGATAGGTTGAGAGGTTATAAGTTCGAGGGGTTGTAATGGTTACCTCACATGACCACGAATTCCTGGAAATATGGTCTTCTGATCCCATGTTATTTAAGTTGTGTCTTTGTAAGTTGTGTGATTGTGAGTTGTGTCTTTGTAAGTCGTGTGATTGTAAGTTGTGTCTTTGTAAGTTGTGTGATTGTAAGTCGTGTCTTTGTAAGTTGTGGATTGTAAGTTGTAAGTAAATCTGGCCCAGTGGAAGTGATTAGTCTGTGATGGCTTGGGATGTTGAATGACCTTTCTGTGGCTCAGGAGGTTAACTGACTTTCCTGTGTCTAAGGCTACTGACTGACAGACCTTCCTGTGCCTGTCTGAACTTACTGACTGACTGACCTTCCTGTGTCGGAGGCTACTGACTGACTGACCTTCCTGTGTCGGAGGCTACTGACTGACTGACCTTTCTGCGTCTGTCTGAGGCTACTGACTGACTGACCTTCCTGTGTCGGAGGCTACTGACTGACTGACCTTCCTGTGTCGGAGGCTACTGACTGACTGACTGGCCTTCCTGTGTTTGAGGCTACTGACGGACTGACTGACCTTCCTGTGTTTGAGGCTACTGACGGACTGACTGACCTTCCTGTATTTGAGGCTACTGACTGACTGACTGACCTTCCTGTGTTTGAGGCTACTGACGGACTGACTGACCTTCCTGTATTTGAGGCTACTG